>NW_024082441.1:0-56935 GCF_003009895.1 Hyaena hyaena
CCAAGGGGGAGAAGAAGGGCGGAAATGGTGGGGTAAAGGGAGAGAGGCAAACCATGAGAGACTCTTGAATGCTGACAAAAACTGAGGACTGATGAATATGGGGGGGGAGGGGGGATGGGCATGGAGGAGGACACTTGTGGGGATGAGCACTGAGTGTTATGTGAAACTAATTTGACAATAAACTATTTGTAAAAAATAAATAAATAAAAATAAAATTAAAAAAAAAAAAAAAAGAACAACAAGACAAATAACCCAGTTTTAAAATGGGCAAAGGACTTGAATAGGCACTTTCCAAAGTAGATATCTAAATTGCCAGTAAACAAATGAAAAGATGATCAACACTATTAGTAATTAAGGAACTGCAAATCAAAATCAGAATAAAATACCATTCATACGACTTCAAACCACTAGAATGGCTATTACCCTCCCTATGATCTCTCCCCTCCCCAAAACAAGCAAATAATAGCAAGTGAAGATGTAAGATTTTGGATGCTGTATACATTTCTGGTAGGAATGTAAAACAATACTGTGGGGAAAGTTTTGGGATTCCACAAAAGATTAAACAGAATTACCCAAGACCCAGTAATTCCACTCCTAGATATACACCCAGAGAACTGAAAACAAAGACGCAACAGGTAATTGTACACTGATGTTCATAGCATCATAGTTCACAGTAGTTAGGAGGTAAAATTATAGAAGGGTCTGTCAACAAATGAAGGGATAAAACCTGTGGTATAATCACAAAACAATATTACACAGCCATAAAGAGATATGAAGTTCTGAAAAGTGATAAAATATGGATGAACTTTGAAAAACATCATACTAAATGACATAGCCAAATACAAAAGAACAAATATTGTGTGATCTTATTTATATGAAATACCTAGAATAGACCAATTAATAAAGACAGACAGTAGACTGTGCTTACCAGCAGTTAGGAGAAGGGGAGAATGGAGAACTATTGCTTAATGACTACAGGACTTTTGTTTGGGGTAATAACAATTTTGGAAATAGATAGTAGTGATGGTTGTACAACATTGCAAATGTAATTAATGCCATCCAATTGTACACTTACAGATCATTAAAATGGCAAATTTTATGTTGTATGTATTTTGCCACAATAAAAAAAATAGTAAAAGGAAAAAAAAGAAATTACATCATTTGTAAATTATAACTATTCCATGAGTTCTCACTGCTGTTTGAATTTAAAAAAAAAAAAAAAAAGGTGCTCAGATTGACCAAAGGCTCTGCATATTCTGGTCTACTCTTGCATTAATGCTGCCTCACTTCCTACTGTATACACCAGCCAGTTAGCACGTGCAAGCCACCAACCAACACTTGTCACAGTCACAGTTTTTGAAATATATTTGTGATCATGTAATGAATATTTTCCCTCTTTCACAAGAATACAAGGCCCATAAAGTCAAATACATGCCAGGTTATGTTCATTGCCAAATCCCAAAACTAGCACCCTGGTGGCATGTAATTGACAATAAATATTAGTGAAGTGAATGAATACAGTTTTTGTTATTATTTTTATACAATAATCTGCCCTGAGAAATGATGTGCCGTGACTGAGAATCTAAGGAAGTCAGACAAGCTGTCATGTGATGCATGAGCAGATCACTTTGAATTGCACACTGATAACAGAGTCAGCATTCAACATCCCACTGGCCCACTACCTATCTACATTACAGATCTCATTTTGCAATTTAAGAAGTATATTCTAAATATAATATAGATCATAGGGGTGCCTGGGTGGCTCAGTCAGTCAAATCTCTGACTTCAGCTCAGATTTGATTTCACCGTTCATGAGTCTGAGCCCTGCGTCAGGCTCTGTGCTGACAGCTCAGAGCCTGAAGCCTGCTTTGGATTCTGTGTCTACCTTTCTCTCTGCCCCTCCCCTGCTCATGCTGTGCCTCTCTTTTTCCCTCAAAAATAAACATTAAAAATTATAAAAAATATAATATAGATTATTGATCTTCCCTTTGCTACAGGGTACCTGAGCAAAATAGGGTTTAGGTTGTTTGTTTGTTTGTTTGCTTTTTATCACATTGGGTAAGAGTTATATAGAAAAAGACTTGATTCTGAATCCAAAATTGAAGTTGGATTGGAAGTATTGTCTGACATGAAGTGTGCTAGTGCTATATATGTATACTGTGTCTACCACTCTTATTCTCAGAGTATTGCCTCTTGACCCTTAACAAATAAAAATAAATAAATATTGCAAACATTGAAGAAGTGCCTAGTCAAATACTAAGCTTTAGTAATGGTATTCCAAACCCTTAATTTCAGAGCGTGATCTCTTTTTTTTACTACTTTATCCTTGAACCTAGAATAATGCCTGGAACCATGTAGGTGCTTAGTAAATAAATGCTAAAAGAATGAAGGGAAAACCAAACCTCACTCTCAAGTAATCATTATTTTATTTTCACATCCCTTAATACATCATCAAAATATTTCAAGGTTATTCTTTCCAATTTACAAAGACATGAAGTGCTAAGATTCTTTCATATTTATCTCAAATGATCCTCAAATTATGGTATCTTCTTTCCCAACTTAATTCAAGGGAGAGTTTGTTGCCCTCCAAACTCTTTCATTGGTCTGCTGGAAAACAACAAGAACAACAACAAACCTTCAGCATCTGCTGTTTGTTAATAGGAATCTTCAGAACTATTAAGTTAAGGCAGCCTATAGATTAGACTTGAGTTCCATGGAAAACATAAAAATCACCCACCAATAAATAATTAGCAACCTTACATAAGCTTTGTAGCATCTGCTTTAAGTCTCATCTAATTGTATCTAATCCCAAATCAGTAGGCTTTGCAAGCCTTTGCCTAATGAAAGATTTTATCATAAGTCATCAAAATGGACTATAAGAGTTATTTTTTCCTTCATCCCTTCTAGGCATTCTAATCCTTTTCCTTTTTAAGAAATGACATTTTGTTTTGTTCTTTGATATTTGTCAAAATGATGACCATTAGAGAAACTAGACAATAGCAGGAGCTACGAACAAAACTAAGTGCTCAGTAAATATCCCAAGTGATATATTGATTTACTGTAGTCTTAATTATTCTGCACCTAACTACAGCTTTTCTCTTTCAGATTGTCCAGAAATGATAAAACCTTTAAAATAATAGTGTCTGTGGGAGAAATTATTTCATCTAAATGTGACCTACTGTGAAAATCCAGTACTGTTATTATGCTTCCTTTTTAAAAATTTTTAAATTTTAATAACTTTAATTACATTTATATTTCCAATAAATACATAATGAATTCTAGCATACGGTAAGGGGACATGCTGTGGTCTAAAATGGGGGAAAAACTAATTTAGGAAGCTGGTTTTAATCCAGTTTCTAGATAGCAATCTTTAATCTTATAATTATTTTTCTTTCAATTATTGTTTAAAGATTTGCTCCTATTGTGGGATATTGAGACAATAACAGTAATTCAGAGAACAACCCAAGGAAAATAGGGAATTCCTCCTTACTCCATAGCGAATATTAAAGGTATGGAAGCAAAACAAAAAAAAAAGTAAAGTAAAACACAAAGTACCGTATAACTTAATTTGTTATAACAGTAAATTAGGATATCAAGAACTAAGCTTACATAGGTATAATGGTAATATAACTAAATATCCAAAAATTTTAAATTTTATTATACAGATGGATCCCATTATATTTTAAAATTGCAGATAAATTTGTTTTGTTTCTCCCAGTGGAGATTTTTGAGTATTTAATTAAAGGCCTCATTGCCCCATCATTAAATTCAAAGAAGCATATCTAATGTGAACACTTAAATGTAATGTCACTCATTAGTCTTTAATGAAGAGAAACTTATTCTTTCTCTAAAGAACAGCTGTAAAAATAGTATCTGTCACCTACAAAATTATATATTCCCAAGATTATTAATGTGCATTTAATGACTTTGAAGTATGTCTTTGCAACAGTTATTATGCATGTTTCTTTCTTTTTGGCTTCATCTGTAAAAGAGGTTAATTGAAGTCAGAAAGCCTGGAATTCTCATGCACCGCAGGATACCACAATGAAGCAGAAGTTGAAATCTTCCCAGATACTTAAAACAGATTTGGCATGAAGCTGTTTGGCTTTCTCTACCACAAGTTCTCTTATTGGTCCTGCACCTTGATAGCAGTTTTTCAAATGTCTTAGTCATAAAATCTGTTATTAGACAGTTAAAATTCATCTGGAGCTCTTTTTTCTGGGATCTAGTCAACAAGAAAATTGATTTTAATGTCTGTGCCATTACCTGACTCTGCAAGATGGAACTCAGAGTAAGGAAGGTGGATTGCAGTTGATTCTCTAGTGTGACATTGTGCTCATTATCACCATTACATTATCATCAAAAGCAGCAGCACAATCAGCACCAACTCTGTCATTCTTGAAAAGCATACTTAGATCTATTATATACTGAATTCCTAAAGTCTATATACTTGATCACTAGGCCATGTTAGCACTCTAAACCTATTCTTTTTCTTTTTAAAGACAAAGCACTAATTAGTTGTCATGGTATTCAGCCAAATATCTAGACCAAAAAAAATTTAAGGCAATCACTTGTCCATGCATATCACATAGCCTTACACCAGGCTTTAATACATTAAACATCTATATTTTTTATTGAACTTTTTAGGTTTTATCTAGGAAATTTAGTATCACGTAGGTAAAACTTTGTTATGTTTTCAAGTATATTACTACCTTGTTAAACACAGTTCATTATGAAGCAAAATCCAACATTAAGTACCACCTTAAAGTGCATCCAACATGGTTTCATTACAGGACCAACTAGAATATTTCATTGTAGATGAATTTGCATATGTACTTGTTCTATGGCATAACTCCAGGAATGACAAAATAGCATTATTCTATTTATTTATTCATGCAACAAATATTTACTCAGTTTCTCTTGTGCCAGACATAGTGCTTTGTGCTAGGAGTATAATACTATAAAGTCTTACATTTGTGTATATAAATACATTTATTTCACAAGTATAACTATGTGTTTTCCCCTTTGTCGGGAAAATGTTCTTTATACTCGAAATATTTCATATATATATATTTTTTACAACAGGAATGTGAACCACAATAATATAAGGAAATGCATTGCTTCTGAAACTATTAGCAACATTCAAAAAAAGTTTAGATGTCATACATGGCTTTTATAATCCAACTTCTATATCACATTACATAAGACATACCTAGTGGGTATCCCAGTATACCTGTTTTTTTTTTTTGTTTGTTTTTTTTGTTTTTGGTTTAATAAAAGGAGCAAAAGAGTAAGATGAAGTCACTTTATTTTTAAAGTAACTGGAGTGTTTAAATTTTTCTTGAAGCCACTTAGACACATGAAATCTTCCAAGACAAGTTAAAGTTTTATAGCTACCATATTTAATTTAATTTTTTAAATACTTTTGAAATAGATACTCTTTGCAAGACTGGACATCCTGAAAATCTTCTTTCCAGTATCCTTCTCTGCCTTCTCTATCTTCCTAGACCCAATCAATTTATATCAAATAACCTAATATTTAAGAAATAGATCTCATCTTTTAAGGATCTGCTAAAAATTCACTTTTCCTGTCAAACTTCCCTTCAGCTATTAACTACACTTTATTTTGTTTCTACATTGTTTCTTGTTTTCATTTTAGATCATAATAATGTACTAATTTCATTACATATGTTTATAAGTATAAACTATATAAAACCGTTACTCTGCTGCCTCAGATGTAGTTTTATTCAAAATATAATCCTATATATAAAAGATAAGGAAAAGTAATTCACTTTCATACTGAAGAAATGTCCAAAAAGTTATATTTCTAAACCATATAGAATTTTAAAAATCTTTTTCCTAATCTTTATAATATTCAGAGTCATATATATATAGGGTTGACAATGTAAAAGCACTGAGTTGGTCAAAAGTCAAAGGAGTAAGCCATTGTAGGTTGTTAGAGATGAGATCATAGCTGAAATGATTGACAGTGGGGCTGCTAACTAGGAAAGTGGTTGACAAAATACAATGGATTTTTATGGTTTGGAAAACAGAACCTGTACTGTCAAAAATCTTTGTTTGCAAATAAGAGAGATTTAATTCAAACTGACGTGGTCATGTCATGGAGTCTAGGGACAGTCCTCCATCATGGCTGGATCCAGATTTTCAGTGTTATCAAAAATTACATGCTGGTTTTGTTCTCAGCGGGGCTTTTCCCCTATGGTTGACTGTACAACTCAAGATCTATATTCAGCCAGCTCAACAACTTCAGTAAAAAGAAATCTCTTTCCCCAAAGTTCCAGCAAGAGTTACAGGATTAACTCTTATTCCCAAACTTGGGACACCCAAATTAAGACTATGGCTACTTAAATGAGGTCTCCTGGATATCCTAGAAGGTGAGGATTTGATCAGCCCCATCTAAGTGGCAGGACTGAGAGTAAAGGCAGAATTCAAGGAGCTGTCACCAGAAGAGAGAGATGGAGGCTGGTCAGAGAAAATAACAAATGTGTACTACCCATGACATGAAATAAAATATTTCGTGGATGAATATTCTTGTTTTACAAAGGTTTTCATGCTAAAATACCAAATGGAGACCGTAAGATAAAAGGATACATCATCAATCATCTACAGAAACTTTCCACATTTCAAATTTTCAGAAATTCACTTTCCCTTCTATTATATTTTCATATCAACAGTATGAATTATATCTTTTGAAACCTTAGTTGCCCTGCTCTATTGACTAAAAAGAGAAAATAACTCAACTGAAAGAGCCGTTTTTTTCTCTGTCTTTCTGTACTCTACATCTATATATGCATATAGATCATATATATGATGCATTTCAATTCTTCTCAGAGTGCCCATTAAGGACAGTGAGTATCAAAGAGCTCAGTGAATTTATTGAACTTTGCACTTGGCCTAATTTGTTTTCCATCTCTTACTTCTCTTCCTAGAATGAATGTGCGTGCACATAGAGTCTTGTATGTGTAAACATTTCCCTCTGACACCTCTTATGTGTGGAAATTGCTTTGCATTTATGCATTTCTCCTCCTCTCCTCCCCTCCTCTTTCATTTATCTCTAACCTCTGTCTCTACTGGGGCTCTGATCTACAATCTCAGAGATATTCCTAAGGCTTTGCCATCTGTAAACGGACTCCAGTTCAGCCCTGCTTCTTCATAAACTCACTGTTTTCTCTTATTCTCCTACCATCAAAATTCTTTAGAAACAGTCTGCAATGTCTCTTACATCTAACCTCATTCATTTTTAAAATCTACCTTACAGTCTGACTTCTGGGCCCATCCACTCTGCTGAACTGTGGTCTTGTTAACACTGATTATAAAAAACCCAAGAATAATGCCTCCGTCTCTGTAATAATGTAATATTGTAACAACAATTACAACAACAGCAACTAAAATTAATGCAACATGGGTGCTGGGCCCCATACTAAGTTTTTTTTATAAGAATTATCTCTGTGTTTCATTAATTCTCAAAACATCTTTAATAGGCCCTGTTTTAAATCTCCACAGAAAACTGATACTCAGGAATTTGAAGTAAACTGTTTTAAGAGTGACATAGCCAGGCTCAGTTCTAGTGTCTTTATCCACCACTGTAACATATGTGTTTCTGCTCAGTCCATGACCTCTTAGGGGTCACCTTCCTATCACCTCTCTGGTTGTACCCTTCTAAAGAGGATATAATCTCAGAAATTTTCAGTGGTAACAAACCGCCAGGTATAATGAGTATTCTCTGTCCCTACCTGTCTACTTTTTAAACAATGACAACAGCATTGTAAAGTTGTATCTATCGCAGGAAACATATCTGTTAACCTGTTTCCTTCCCTTAAGATCAGAACACCTGGAATGCAAGGACCATTTCTTATATATTTATGCACATTCAGCCCAAGCACAATGTCTCTAAATAAATAACAGCTAAAGGAGTACAGCAAATAAGTACTTTGTGTAGCTTATTCTACAGCAGAGTTGGCTCTCAGTACATGGGAGTTAGGTATCTGCATAGGTGTCTCAGTCCCAGTGCTAATTCTTGCTCTTCCACTCACCTTGTAAATAGCAATATGGCAATTTATTTCTCAGACACAAGCGTGTGACCAATTATGTGATGTTTGTTTTACCTATGAAACAACTTATGAGAAAAGATAATGCAAACCTTGTGCTGTCTTTTCACTACCCGCATTCTGCTAAGATTAAGGAGGCATTTTGGGAATTCCTATAAAGAAAATGATACAGGATTAAATGAGAAGGGAAAATATTCTTCCCCAGCAACCACTGTACTTTAAAAATGACACTTCATTCACAATCTCTTGGGTAACCAATATCAGTAAGAGTTGGAGTATGCTGTAGGACTTAAAGTAATTTCATTCGTGTCAGAGATGTGACTTATTACACAAGATATACCTGCTGTGTCGTTCTCTCTTACTCACTGATTTACTGTACAAGTTTATCAGTTACATTTAGGAGCCTGATCTTGCTTTCTACTTAAAACACACAGAAAGTCTGAACACTCAGGGGAAAGTACCCTGCAATTTGAGCCGCCACGCTTTCCATGTGTCCAAGGTAGTTGATCTTGCTTAGATTCGTAAGTAAAATGGAAGTCAAGTACAGAAGAGGAAGGAAAGGAATCAGAGACCGTTCCACACTGAACTAACTTCTAAGATGCTCTGCACTTTCTGTGGAATATTGAAGTCCTTGAAATATAGTCACATTCCTTTCTATCCGAACCAATAATCTCATTGAGCTGAACATTCTTAACAACCTCTGGTTTCATTTTTGTGGCACTACACTGATAATGCCCCATTATGCTTTGGGTTATCTGCTCTATTAAAACTTATACTTCCATCTACTTGAAAGAAAAAAGCAGCAAGGAAAGGAAATTTGAGTTGTGTTACTAAACTTTGAGATGCATTATTATTCATGATTAACTCATTTGTGTGCAGTTTAATTGAATTGTGTATCTTCACTTTAAACGTGCAAAGTTCATTGGGTGTTGGCCCTCATTTTTGAGGTAAAAACAAGGAAATCAACTCATGCATGCACTGCTGAATAAACAAACACTTGTTTTTAAACTATTCCTAAATAGATTCTACTTCTGGTTCTCACACTTACCTGCATTAGTAATATGACCCATTTACTAAGTACTGACAAACATGTAACCAGGATGGTGGTGCCTGAAATTCTGGAACATCTAGCCTCTACAATGTTGGAAATGAGGCAAGAGGTTGACATTCTCTTTAGGAAGGTTGCAAAGGTTCTGTCCTCTGTAAATTTCAAGCTTAGCTGTTCTAGAAAAGATAACAGTATTCCCAATCTAGCGAGCTTAAATTTCTATTTGTCATAACTTTGCTGTGGTCCTCTGGGTGTTCTCAGTGGTAGACGACATGGGACATAGATATACTGAGTTGGGGTGAATTTTATTGTTGTGTTACTCAGAACAGAGTGTATGTCCCTCCATCCATCAGCAAAATGCTGAGCATATTGCACTATGGTAGTTGAGCAGAATGCAAAAATCTTCCCTACCCTCTGATAGAATTGAAATTTTGTCGAGAAGATGAGCGATGCATGTATAAGAAAGAACCTCAATGTGCCGACTCTCAATTTTAGCTCAGGTCATGATCTCATGGTTTGTGGGAAC
Source organism: Hyaena hyaena (assembly GCF_003009895.1). Classification (NCBI taxonomy): domain Eukaryota; kingdom Metazoa; phylum Chordata; class Mammalia; order Carnivora; family Hyaenidae; genus Hyaena; species Hyaena hyaena. The sequence continues at coordinate 9,644 of NW_024082441.1, forward strand.
AAGCCCTGTGTTGGGCTCTGGTGCTGACAGTGTGGAGCCTGCCTGGAATTCTCTTTCTTTCTCTCTGCTCCTCCCCCACTCTCTCTCTCATTAATATTCTCTCTCTCACCCCTTCTGTCCCTCTCTCTGTCTCTCTCTCTCTTTCTCTCTCCCTCCCTCTCTCGCTGCCTCTCTCTCTTCCTCTCTCTCCCTGTCTCGCTCTCACTCCCTCCTCCCCCTTCCTCAAAATAAATAAACTTACAAAAAAAAAAAAAAGAGAGAGAGAGAGAGAGAGGCACCTGGGTGGCTCAGAAGGTTAAGCTTCTGACTTCAGCTCAGGTCATGATCTCACAGTTCATGAGTTTGAGACCCACATCAAGCTCTGTGCTGACAACATTAGGCAACAGATTAGGTGCTGAAAAGTAAGGAGAGAGTAACAGTTATTGGACTAGATAAGAGAAAGAGCTAGTTTTGAATATGCAGTGTGACCAGAAACTGAGTCCAAAGTCAGGTTCAAAGTACAAGTCAGATCTTGATTACTTAAAAGGAGTAGAATGTCATAGGTGCATGAAACCGTATAAAGAAAGGAAAGAGATGGAAATTGCAATTCTAAAAGCTAACTTTTATTGAGTATTAAGTCTGTGCCAGGCACAGTAGTAAATGTTTTGTGTGTAAACACTTTCAGGGAGAAATTAGAGATATAGTTGAAAGCTTTAAATAGTCAATAAGGTGACGCAGCTTTTATTCCTTGTTTGCCCACACTATGTGATCTCTACCACGCTCATACATTTTCCTCTATGGGCCTCCATTTTTTCATTTGGCAAATTAATAGCATGCACTGGGCAGTCACTCAAGATTCCTCCTGCTCCAAATTCTATGTCACAAGGTCAACATAGGAAACATTATCAATATTAGAATGAAAACAAACTGAAAATTATTTTCAGATGTGGGGTTTGGCACAAAGTCACTGAGATCACTTAGTTGTTAAATATTGTGTTGAAGGCATTTTGCCATGTCACCTCATTTTCTTAACACCTGAATTCTGTAAAAACTAAGGTACTGAACAACACTTATTTATGACTTTACATAAGGGAAACCCATTCATATGCCTATAAAGAACAGGTAGCTAATGTAAATGAATAAACAGTACTGCATAGTGAACATGGTTATCTGGGAAGCAAATGCTCTGTCTAAACAGGGAAGTCACTACCAGTCCCTGAAATTGTTACTTCTGTGGCAAAGATTTTGGGTCATCTGCTTTGCTGTGATGAAGACAGGATTCAGAAGGATGAAAACAGTAATCATCCTTAAGCCATTCCTAATTTCTAGGTTCTCTTCCAAGTACTTTTTACATCATCGTATGACTCATAATGCCAGAGATAAATCTCCTATTTCCTATTTCAGGTAAAAGGGACTTGAAGCTCAGAGAAGTTAAGTAACTTAACCAATTTTTATTCACATTGAGAAAATGAGAAGATGATGACAAATTTCAAACTCAGGAACATCTAACTATAAGGCACTTTCCCCCACCAATATCCAATGCTACCCAGTGAGACAGGAAAGCAGTGAACAGAGAGTAGGAAATATAATGTTTGACCATGTTTCTCTTCTTGAATTAAATTGTTGAATAATATCTGGACATCTTGTTCAAAGAGATGGAGATATTTTAAAAATATATCACATTAAAGCTGAGAGGTGGCAATGGGAGTGAATAAACCATAGTTCTGGGTCCCTCAGGTGGGAAAACTGACATCTGTGGGCACCATGCAATTAATTCTATAATCAGGGTCTAGTTCATCTATTTCCAATTGCTTTTTCTCCTTAGGTACAATCACTTATCTGTTCTTTACTTGACGTTGTTCAGAGTAGTTCATGCATTTCTATATGAAATATTTTGTTGGATCTCAGAGTTGTTAGTTTCAAGGTTATCTTTTTGCTGGTATTTAGTACTTACTTTTCTGCATTATAATAATTGTTTATTTTTTAATCTTTGTTTTATTTATTATGTGGCTTCCTTGTCTGCTGCCCATACCAGTCCCCAACCACAGCAAACCCTCCTACCAAGCCAGGGCCCCTGCTCAGTCTCTTCCAAATTCACTTACCTGACGACTTCTGTCCAAGAACCACACAGTCCGAGGAGAGTTCCACCTGCAGTCGGCTCCCAGGTGTCTGTAGCTTATATCAAAGCCTTTGATGAGAAAAATTTTTTTTTCTTTTCAAGACATATTGGAAGCAGTCTCCAAACGTGTATCAAGTTAATCCATCATTAAAATACTGAACTCTCTTTCGCTCATCAGTATAGTTAAGAGCTTTATAGCATCCAAACCAACCCACCTGTTAAATATCTCCAGCAGTCTGCTACTGGGAGCTGATTTTCAGGACAGTAACAACTTTATAATTTGGACAACTTTAATCAAAATTCTTACCTTGGCAGATGCCATCTTTTTGCTTCAATTCCATACTAGGCCTTCTCACAGTCTGTTTGTTGAAGTTTTTGCCCTTTATTTGATCCCCAATGATTTCTTCTTTCCTGTATTCCTCTAGATTAATATCTAACAGCTGTTTGTCTAGCATGCAAAATTCTTCTATAATTAAGACTTTACTCCTCTACACCATTTATTTTCAAACCTCAACTATATTAACATGTTCGGTAGTTTAGAGAAAGTTTTTTTGCTATCATTTCTCATCCGTGCTCTAAAATAAATATCTACTTAATGGACAACGATATCCCTTGGCCCATTGATACTAATATGAGTGCCGTTAGTTAAAAGTGGAATGAATTCATTTAAAAATGTTTACAAAGACTATGAATGCTAATATATTTTTACATTAGAGGATTTATTCTTAGCATTTGGAATCATTTTATTTAATTGGTATCAGCTATTCTCACATAAATAAATGAATAAATAAGGCTCAAATTGCTAGCCCCCAGTGACACAAGAGAAGCTGATTTCCGGCACCTTCCTAGACCTTGTCACTGATTACTACACTCACATCCATCCACTTAATGAGAAGAACCATTTCAGCTGACACAACATGGTTTTGATGTAGACGCTTAGACTAAAATGTATGAAGTTTGTTTCTTTTAGAAAACATCTCATTAGACACAATTAAGGTATACAGAAAGGGGGTACTGAAATTCTATAGTTTATTGCCAACCAAATACCTTAACCATTCACTAATAAATCTCAGCAACTAGGTTAACTCACCAGCCAATTTAAAGCAGTTGTGATCATATTGGAATCAGTAGCTTAGAGTTAATATGCTCTCTCCCACTGGAAGCTTCTGAGGTGAAACTAAAGGAACAAATAAATAAACAGCCATAACCTCTTTAAAAACAGTACATGGAAGAGGTATCTAGTTAATTATTTGACAGAAAAATAAATTTGTCATGCTGTGAAGTTTGGTGGTTAACTTTAAAACAAAAAGGGAAAGTTTAAAGCATTAACAAGTAGTGGTGCCTGGTTGGCTCAGTTGGTTAAGCATCCAACTTCGGCTCAGGTCATGATCTCGTGTTTTGTGAGTATGAGGTCCACATCAGGCTCTGTGCTGACAGCTAAGAGCCTGGAGCCTGCTTTGGGTTCTGTGTCACCCTCTCTCTGACTCTCCCCTGCTGCTCGCTCTCTCTCTCTCTCTCTTTCTCTCTCTCTCAAAAATAAATAAACATTTTTTTAAAAAAGCATTAACAAGTATATATTTTGGCTCAGGATTCAATGTGACTATAGCATAAGAAAATTTGTCCATCTAGATCTGTGGTCTACCTCTCAAATACAGTAGCAGGCATTATCAAAGATGTTACCCAAATATCAGTCACTTATTCAATAATATAATTAAGGATTTTTTTTCAGGCACAAGTTAACTGTTTTGAGACTATGAGGAGGTGGTGAGATAGTCCTTAACTTTGAATTTTCAGGGAATTAACAAGTTCCTTTTTGGAACCACTCTCTGAGTCCTTATTTATTTCAGTAGTATGTCTCTTGCTACACATGCATAGGTTACAAACTTGTGGATAGTCCTCCACCAAGAACTATTGCTGCTGTCAGTCGTAACTACTGAAAGGACACTGATCACAAGGAATTCTTAGAAAATAGAATAAACTAGTGTATTGGATTTTCTTATTGGAAATACCCATGCATTACAGAGTGTGTACTATATGTGAAACACTGTCCTATCCACATATCATTCCATTTACTCTTTATGGTAGCCCAGGAGGCTGCCCTATAATGAACATCATCACTCCCACTTCAGGTGTGGAAGCTTGGTCTCAGAGAGGTTACACAACTCCCTCTTAAAGCACCTAGAAGGTACTAGAGACAGGTTTTGAAGCTAAGTAGTTTGTCTCTACAGCTTAAGCTCTTAATACTATTTCATTCAAAGTCTAGGTATTGGTATGAGTAAATAGATTCATTTGAGTCAGATTGCTAAAGTGAATTAGTGGTTGATTGCTCAACATACAGAAATAAGCTCCATAAATCCCATGTATCCTTTTATTTTTTAAGATTTTACCAGGAGAAAATAGCTTCCAAGGTTAATCTCAGGTGACATGCAAAACGAGTTTCTTTCTTTTTTAAAATATTTTTCTATTTTAGTATGAAAACCCCAGGCTTGTATTTTTGCAGAATACAATGAATTTTTTTGCAGAATATTTAGTGCTCAACAATTATTCCATATGCTCCCCTGTGTCTCCCAGACTTTCTTTGAAATTATGCTGGGCCCATGTATCTAGTTTGGCCCATGGATGCTGACAGAAAATGGCATGTAATATGTCTTGGCTAAGACAGTTCATCCATTCCCCTGTTTCCCTGCAGTGTCCCTAGAAGCTATATTTTTCATGTGGCATGGCTACAAGGTGCAGAAGGGCTGCCCAGGATTCACTGGAATGAGTTTATGTGAAACATTATATTAAGTGACTGAGATTTGGGGGTATTCATAGCCTAACCTAATCTGACTAGTACTGAAGTTTAATTGCTCATGGGTTGAAAATGGAGGTATGTGTCCATCAATGCATGTCTTTTCTGTCACCTCAGAGACACTCTTCCTTGGAAGACAGAATTTGTTTTATGTGTTAGCCATTAGTAGGATGCCCAGAATCAGCCATTAGCCAGTGCTTCCTAACAGCATGGACAGCCCTCTGGGTTTCTGGGTACATAGAAATTGGAGATGATGATGCGTGTCTGATTAGGAAGTGAGCTCATTGTCACCTGTACCCTTTAGCATGTGGGTGGGCATACTGAAGTCTCTCTGCTCACCCATAATGAAAGGGGTGTGTAAATTTTCTGTAGTAGTCATCATTGTCCCTCTGTTGAGGCAAGTCATAAAAACCTGTGCTCCTCTCTGGCAGAAGTCCAGGAAAACCAAAGACATTTGTTTAGAATCTTTGGTAAGGATGACTTTCTGTCAAAATTTTGTCATGAAAAAATGTCAAGTGAAAGGAAAGGCAAAGTAATGTTGCCATCTTCCCCCCTTCTCATTTTTTATTTTTTAAATGTTTATTTATTTTGAGAGACAGGGAGACACAGCAGGAGTAGGGGAGGGGCAGAGGGAGAGGGAGAGAGGGAAAATCCCAAGCAGGCTCTACACTGTCAATCTCATGAACAGCAGCTCAATTAAATGAACCAGGAGATCATGACCTGAGCTGAAATCAAAAGTCAGACACTTAACCAACTGAGCCACCCAGGTGCCCTTGCCCTCCCCATTTTTAGAGAAACAGGCCTTTTTAAATAAAATATATGATATTCTAGATCTTATCAGTTTCAACAATCTGAAACGAAACTACCATTTGAATAAAAATCTGTACTGTTTGACTTCCTGACATGTACTGCATCAAAATTAAATGTTTAGATTTAAGGAAGAAAGTTTAAAATATATCTCTTGGTGTTTATGTTACAGCCTGGGACTTTACTAGAAGAATGTGAGAAAGGATCTCCCCGTTCTTAAATATCCAAAATTATATCTCATAGTTCCAAAAATATCATGTATTTAAAGATCTCAACTTCAGATTATTTCTCATTGTTTCACTGCAAATAGATTCTACTTCATATAAAGAGTACATAAACTGAAAGAAACTATTAATTGCCAAATAACAATGATATTGGACAATCTGAGATCATCTATTCTGAGAACTTATCGTCATGCCTTTCAAATTATCTCCAAATCCCACCTGCTTTTAGATCCTCAGAAGCTGGCTTTCTGTTTTGCTATGATTGCTCAATAGAAAATAAACAGATGGGGCTGAAAAAAATCCAGAAATACAAATGGGGTAGAAACTGCCTCAGGCTTTTGAACAGCATCAAAATAAGGGTTGGCTTTTTTTTTTTTTTTCTGTTTGACAAACAAATCTGGAACACAAACCTGGATATGGTTTCACTTTCAACCACCATCAAATGTTTTATTTTGTTTTGTTTCTCTTAAAATCCAAAGCTAATTTGGAGGATTTCCTTTTCTTTTGTTAATTCTGATGAGTGAATGATCTATGATTGGTATTTGGAACATATATTAAATTGGGGTTGGGGGCAAGGGAGAAATTTGTGTAAGACATTAGGATATATGGATTCACTTATTTCAGCAGGGAAGAACTTCAGGGTCACTAATCTCATTAATTAAATTGCTTTCAAATAAAGGCCAGGTCCATTGACACCTGACAAAGATAAATTATGCCTAGAATAGATTTCACTTTTCCTGCATATGCTTGCCCTTTATGTGTTGACTTCCACATATGGGAATCTAAGTTAAACATATTTCTATGTTTCTAGTACCCTATTTTTTACCTACTTTTTTGTTTGTGCAACTTTGCCAGAAAACTTCAGGTGTTGGACTTTGAAGGGAAAACTGAAGGGCAGAGGTAATAAATGCTCCAGCCCTACAGGGGACAGGAAACAGTTGCACAGGTTGTACACACCAGTCAAAGGCATAAACTGGGACATAAGTCCAACTTGCGTTCTGTTCTCTAAGCCCCAGAACTCTGGGTGCTGCATGAATATGAATGAATAAGGTTTCCAATTAGTTCTACCCCTGGCTGTATTTTTTTGGATCATCCAGAAGAAATGTATTTTTCTGTCTCACACAAAGGCTTCATATGGTCCTTGTAATACCCTGGTTGCTCTAAATCAAAGAAGTGAAAGTTGTTGTTTTTTACACTCTCGACTTCTAAGGTTAACAATTATAGTACAATTCCAGTTAGTTCAGAATCACAAGCAGGAAAAGCCTCAACAAGTAAGGTTAAATTAGGTGATTTTGAAATTCCAGATGAAGTCTGACAGTCTATCAAAAATAGAGGAATGAAGACATGTTGACAGTGGCGGTAAACTTCAGCATGGCCCTGAGAAGCAAGGCCATAGGATTTGGGTTCAGCCAATCTGTACTCAAATTCTGGTTCTTTCCCTCTGCTAACTGTACATATGCAACTATTTACTACATACTTTTTAGCACCCCATCTCTTTATAGGTAAAATTAGCAAGAGTGCCAACCTCACAGAGCTAGTCTGTGACGATGTATAATGTCTTAGTACACTTAGGTGGTTCATTAAGGATGGTCATTATACCAGCATGAACATCACTGTCATTATTGCAGGTTTGTATCTTGAATTCCATATACGCATGCTAAAAAAAATTATGTCTTCAGTCCTCACTCTTTATTAACTTATCAGAATAAATGAACTTGGGATCAGGACATCTGCATTGACACACTTATTATATCATTCTAATTAAACATGCATATGAAAATGTCAGAGAAGAGTTCCTGAGTAACTCAGTTGGTTCAATGTCCAGCTCTTGATTTCCGCTCAGGTCATGATCTCATGGTTCGTGAGATTGAGCCCCGTGTTGGGCTCCATGCTGACAGCATGGAGCCTGCTTGTGAGTCTCTCTCTCCCTCTCTCTCTCTCTCTCTCTCTGCCCCTCCCCCACTCATGCTCTCTCTCACACTCAAAATAAATAAATAAACATTAAAAAAGAAAAGAAAAGAAAATGGCAAAGAGAGAAAATTTGCTTCATAGATAGATAATGTGAATCATCCCTTTGTTTTAGTAGATTAAGAAACATATCCATGTTAGCTTAGTCACTTTTCAAAAGTCAATTAGTTTTCCTACTCACCATTCTAAGTATCTTCCAGCATTTTGATGAGCTTCATCATTTAAAAAATCATTGCAACTTTATTCTACCCATCATGGAAAGATGAATCAAAGACAAGGCCAAGTGTGTTCCAGAGAGATGAACAAGCTGTTGAATTTTCTTGCTAGAATACAACCATGCTGTAATGTGCCATGTTCTTGCTTACCCCTACTCTCTGTCTTAATGTTTGTTCAAGTCTAAACTGCAGGCCACAGACCTGTTGTGGGTAGAACGGTCCTTCCTCGAGGTCCTGCTACTAAATGACATTTATGTACAATAGGCTATGATTGATAAGTCTGGAAATATATAAGTAAAATTGGTCAGTGGCCTCCAACTCTGGTTGTCTTAATGATTGATATCAGCTTTTCCCAAAACTAAAGAAAAAGATCACTTTCCCATTGATTGACTAAGAGGCCAGGAGGCACTTTGTTGTGAAATTTTGTCAGGCCACATTCTAATGAGATGTCTGGTATAGAACTGGTATTGAACTATTGTAGATATGGCCCTGAAGATTTGAGATTTATTGGTCAGACTTACAAACACACAAGAATGACCAAACCAAATATTTTTCTTCCAGTTCTACCAGTTGAAAAAATAATGCTTAAAAACTAGAAGCAGGCTTAGAAATCATCTGGCAAGTTTTTTTAATGCTGTAGGAAGGAAACAAAGGCCCTGTAAAGTCAAATAATATAGAGATAAATAATATAAATAATAATATATTGCCAAATGGCAGTATAGTAGCATATCTAGTACAATAAGAGGAGTAATGCCAACCAACTTTCACCCAAACTTCGTTCTAGGAACTTTATTTCTATTAACTCATTAAACTTCCACATTCCATTTGCAGTGAGCAAAGAACTCAGGATGGTTGAGTAACTTGCCAAAGATCACATAGCTAGTACATAGAGAAGCTAAGATGTGAATGATTATATTAGACCACAAACCATTATGCTTACACCCAGTTCTTACTTTTCCTATTCCATCCTGCCCTCACTCCCCAGACTTCCAGTCTGCTGGTTTAGTGCACCGTTTTCATTCAAACTCTTGAAATTAAATTGATTTTGTATATGATATCTGGGTTCATCAAGGCTTCAAGAAATACTTTATTGCCAAGCTGTTAGATGTCAATAAATGAAAATTGTAAGATGGGTTTATAAAGCCAGTAGACAAGAGTTCTGCACTCCCAAATGTCACTGCTGTCATTTAGATGATTAGCTGACTTTCAGAGTAACTTGAAGTTTAGAACCAACTTGGAGAATAACTTCTCAAAGGAATAGACGGGGGAGGTGAGATAAGGGTATATTTTAAGTGGCTGTTTTTATAGCACAAGTTTTTAGTAGTAAGATAAATAGAGACAAGTGGACACACACACACACACACACACACACACGTATAAAAAAAGAAAGAGAACTAGCTAAAAGGAATAGAATGTCAAAAGACCAGTGTAAGAAACCAGTGAAATTGCTGGTAAATTGCATGTGTATTTGCAATAGAGGCTATAAGGGAAATTCGTTTCCTTCCTTGTACACCAAAAGGGTCAGCAGGAGTGCAATGTTCTGCCTCTGTAGGAGCAATAGCAGTGAAGAGACTGAAATGGAGAAGATCTGCTGCAAGATGCCATGCTTTCAGCTATGTGGGGCAGACACATCTGTATAGGAAAAATAACACTGGCAATAGATGCTAAAGAAGGCTATTGGGCACTTGAAACTAATACTACACTGTGTATTAACTAACTGGAAATTAAATAAAAGTTTGAAAAAGGAAAGAAAAAGAAAGCTATTGGGGTCCTAGACTTGTGAATACAGGTAAAGTTCGAATACAAGTCTCCTACTGATTAAAATTATTGTTGTTGTTTATTATTGTTGTTCTTATTTTACCCATGTTAAATGTTAAAAATTGTTGTAACCTCAGGTTGCACAGATTTCATTAATTCAATTGAAATCTGTATAAATGCTATGGTCAAACACCAAAATGTGTATATAAAAATTATATTCCTGCCAGTAGTCATCTGACAACCATGTAAGGAAGGCTAATGAAGAGACAATTTTCTTAAAAATGGATGATATTACAAGTGAGGGAATAAGATGCAAAAAGTACTGGAGGCAGGAAAATGAAGGGTCCAAGTAAGGAAAGGAAAGTGATTTGGCAGATGACTGTGACACCTGAAAGAAGTCTCAAAGCAATCAGATTATAGATAAGGTAAAGGTGGGGTGGTACTGTAGATCTCTCAGGGCAGGCTGGATTCTAGTCCCTAAACAGTGGGTAACAGTGACAGTTTTGAAGCAGCAGATTGATAGGCGTGAAACATCAAATGAGTTACCAACTGCTGACCTAAATATTTGCAAATAGAGAGATAGAAAGTTTTAGGAGCAGGAGTAGTAATAAGGCCATATAGCATAACGATAATTTAGGGGAAGATTTCTGACGTCCTCTTCTTCAAATCAGTGACCTTCACTTGCTACAAAGCTGATCATCACCATTACCTTCCTTTATTCTCTCTTCCTAATTCTCTACACCAATTACTATGTCAGCAGTCACTGCCACGTTACTAGTCTATCCCTCCCCTCAGTACCTCATTCTACATCTCTTTGGTGGCCAGAGATGCAAAAGTGCAGAGTGGAAGAGGGGCAGTGATGGTGTGCACTGCATTCCAGGATGAAGGGCTGGTAGTAGGAAGGGAAAAGATGGCAATGACCAAAAGAAGAATGAATCTGGGAGAGTTTCAATATTTTTTCACCCTTCTAACAAAAGAAAAACAAAGTAGTTTTTCACATTAACAAAGAATAAAATTACTTTTACATTGTCATGTGGCCAGATAGCATCAGATATCTACTTCAAAACATCATAGTCAGCTTAGGCCAAAAATGGCTCAATACCTCCTATTTGACTAGACGTTCTACAAACAGATTAGGGGGTCAATCTGAAGATCTTAGTAGCAGCCACATGGCATAAAGCAATAAAGAATCTACCACCCTATTTTTACATGATACAGGATGAGAGATAAAACGCTTCTCATGCAAAGGAAAAAAGGGATAAAGAAGTGGGGGGGGGGAATCTAAGAAAAGATTGTGTGCCATAAAAAGACCCATTTGCATTCATAATTAACAGAATATATATTACATATATATAATTATATAATATTGTATACACAAAATATATACTATACAGTATATGTTATAGTATATGATATATAATATAATATATTACATATTATTAATATTAATAATATTATTATATTATATATACTACATATACCAGTATATATAGGTTTTAGTATATAGTATATATTATAGTATTTAGTATATACTATAGCCTATATAGTAGTATATATATTATATTATATACTATATATATATACTATATATAGTATAGAATAGTTAGTATATATACTATATATATACTATAAGCACTATATGATATATAGTATATATAATATAATACTATTAATATTAGTAATATATAATATATAGTATATAAATATAGTATATATAGTACATATATAGTTTAGTGTATATTATATATGGTATATAATATAGTATAATATATAGTATATAATAGCATATTATTAGTAGTAACATATTATACTATATATTATAGTACATAGTACAATATACATAGAATAGTATATAGTAATATATTATACTATATATTATTATAAGCATTTCATAAAGGAAAAAGAAATGGAATATCAGCTTTATGTTCTGAATAGACTTTAAGGAGGTATGAAAAAGCAAATATTAGAGAATATAGATGACATGAAATTACAGGTTAGACATGTATGTTGATTGGTGAGATAAGAAAAAATGCTAGGAAACGAAATAAAGGTGCAATAGAGCAAGGCTGTTGTCAGTAAGGAGTTGAATTGGCCTTGCAGAAAATTTTATTGCTGGAAGCAGATCATGAGACACTTTCTGAGAACAGACAAGAAAACGAGAAAGGAATGAGGATGACAATAGAAAAATTGTAGACAGCCAAGAGTTAAAATGGAGATTTGGCCTTCAGCCAATGAGTCTGTCTATACAAATGGGGCAGAAACAAGTTTCAAACTAAGCAAACAATGTTTTCCTTATCTTCTTCTTGAGCTTTCTCCTTAAAAACCATCACCAAAAAGTGGGCTTTAATGAAAGTAGGTTGATATTGCCTCAGTAATTTAGAGTTAGAATAAGGGAACAGAAGAGCAGTCTGAAAAATAATCCCCCCAAAATAAAAAATCAATTAACTGATAAAGGTGATGTTCCAGCTTAGCAGAAAGAAGATGGGTTATTGGTACAGTGATTGTTTATAAAAAGTTTGAGTTAAAGCCTCAAATAATGCTGTATATGAAAATATATAGCAGATGAATTTTAAAATTAAAATTTTGAATATGAAATCATATTTGAACTTGAAGAAAATATAAGTGAACACTTATACACTGAAGATATATCTAAATGCAAAAGCAATAAAAGATGTTTACAAAGAAAAATTATTAGATTTGACTACCCTGCAATAAAACAATTTTTTTCCCTAATCATCCAAATTTTTGGAAAAATCTGTCTATATTCTCAGGCTGTATCGTCTCAATACTTTCACCAACATACTAAAACCTATCTTCCACGCTGATCAATATACCTGATTTTGCTAAGGTCACTAGTAACCAAAAGCCTATTGGTAACCAGTGGAGACAATCCTTTTCTTATTTAGTCTTTTGTAATATTTGACACCTTTACTGCTCCCTCTATGTTGAAACTTTCACTGGCTTTCGTGACTTTGTATTCATTTTGTTTTCCTTCTACTTTGGATGTCAGCCAGCACTGATGTCATTTTTTGGCCAAATGGTCTTGTGCAGGACACAACATGCTCATCTGTCCTCTTTATCTCTTTTTGCTTGTTTTAAATTTTTTTTTGAATGTTTTATTTATTTCTGAGGGAGAGAGAGAGAGAGAGAGAGCATGAGTAGAGGAAAGTCAGAGAGAAAGGGAGATATAGAATCTGAAGCAGGCTCCAGGCTCTGAGCTAGCTGTCAGCACAGAGCCCGACGTGGGCCTCAAACCCACAAACTGTGAGATCGTGACCTGAGCCGAAGTCAGAAGCTTAACCGACTGAGCCACCCACGTGCCCCTCTTTTTGCTTGTTTTAATGTCCCTTTGTAGATTTCAAACCTACACTGTAGATTCTACACTGATATAATTTAATAATAACATTTTAGATACTGGAGTTTTTGCCAACATTTAGAATTAAGCTATATGCAAAGAATTGGGAACTTCTAGAACAGAAACTACATAAGCCCTGGAAATATGAAAAAAACAGACAATAATAAAACTAACAAAAATTAAAAGGTGCGTAAAAGGAGTAAGTGTGCTAATTTACTCCTGTTTCATAATGTTAAGTCAATATATATTGCATTAAATGTTATTACATCAAGAAAAGAAAGTTATAACTATATTGTGTGAAATTATAATAGTAACCACCAGGAGAATAAAAAACTCGAACTAAAAGCACATATAGCAGTTGCTTCTGGGAAATAAAACTGAGGATGGAAGAAAGAAGTAAGATTTTTGCTTTTTATTTTGTACTGTTCAATTTTTTCAAACCATGCATTACTTCTATAATAAAACAAAGTACATATGTCCAATTCTGGTATTTATTAAGAAATGAAAATGGAAGAATGAAGGTTGGATCAGTTGACCTTTAAGGGCCTCTTTTATCTTGAGAGTCTGTGAGTCTATGATCAGAGATGCAGTTTAGGAAGATTAATCTTGCAGCAGTGTTCAGATGAATTGGAATGGGGAGACATAGAAGTGGAGAAGCCAATTACTAAGTTATTATAGCACAGAAGGTAGGAAAGTAATGAGGATCTGAACTGAGGAGCAGGCAGCAGGAATAGAAGGAAGGTTAAAGATGTGAAAGCCTTTGTAGAGGCAGATATATGTAATTTAGAAATTGATTGGATGGATGTACAGTGTTAGAAAGAAGGAGGTATTAAATTGACTATAAGATTTCAAGTCAGGGTGATTATATGACTGGTGGCATCATTAGCTGAAATAAGAGAGTAAAAGTAGAGGGCATATTCCAATGACTAGGCCAAGCTGAGAGAAGTAAGATTGTAATTATGAGAAGCACCTTTATCATTAGCACATGGGGATTTAGGAGAGCATGGTGGTAGTCAAAAGGAATTTAGACAGCACCTAAATTTGTAGAAAAGTTGTGCTCCTGTTCTCCAATCTGGGAGGACTGGAGATCATTCTTGAATGAGTAGGAGTTTATTTGTAGATGGATGTGGTCTACATTGAAGAAACTGAAAAACAAAACAAAAACAAAAGCAAAAACAAAATTCTCTCTATTAAAAGAAACAAAAAGTATTGTGTTGAAATATCTTGTCAGCATTATTCTTTAGGCTTCACCTTATCATGCATAGCTTAAAAAATAAATAATATAATCATATCTCACTTTAAAAAGTCGTCAGACACTGCATGAGTAATAAAAGTAATTCCTCCTAGATTATCTGGTAGTATCATAAATATACTCCTTAGGCAGATAGTTGATTATCAAAAACATATGAGTACATATGTAACAGTTACTCTTTCTTACTTTTCTTAACTCACCAAAATTGCATGAACTGAATTTCCTGATTTCATGGAAGTAAACTAGACTGTTTCCTGAGTTTCATGAATTCACAACCATCCACTTTATTTGTATGTTTTATATATTTATAATTCCTTCTTTTGTATTGAATGAATTTAATGTAATTTGCAGCAAATAAATGTTAGAATATTTCATTGAAAATTATAGTTAAAATAAGACAATGAATAGAAATAATGTTAGCTGCTATTATAAATGAAAACTGAAATCTCAATAGATTAACAAAATAGAAGTTTATTTCATTCTCAAGTAAATAAAGGTCATTTGGAATGGGAGTAGATGTTTACTCCAGGCATTTATTCAAGCTCTAGGCTAAGAGAGCTTTACTATCTTCAACACAGTTTTGGCAAGGTCTCCAGAGTGTTAACTTTTTATCAGCAGATAGGGAAGAAGAGATATGAGATTGCACAAGTTTTTATGGGAAGTGATGGCCTCTCTGTTAGCATTCCTTTGGCATAAACTCAGTCATATGGCCACAACTAACTGCAACAGATGTCGAGAAATAGTCCAATACCATGCCCTAGGGAAAAAGAAAAAGAAATTGATTTGACAGATAGTTAGCCAAACTTTGCCACAGTTCACCCTGCTGATCAATATCTGGTTTACTCATCATAATATAGAACACATCCATCTCCTTCCCAGGCCCAGCCAGTCTCTGCAGGTAACTCAGTGTCTGAGGTTTCTGGAGGAAGCACATATACCTCCATGAGGACCCAGTATGGCTCCACCTATGATTAATCACCTATGATTAAAAGGTCAAAGTATTGGGGTGCCTGTTGGGTGCAGTCAGTTTAGCATCCAACTCTTGATCTCTCCTCAGGTCATGATTTTGCAATTCCTGGGTTCAAGCCCCACATCGGGCTCTGTGCTGATGATGTGGAGCCTGCTTAGGATTCTGTCTCTCCTTTCTACCTATTCCCTGCTTGTCCTCTCCCTCCCTCCCTCTTTCTCTCCGTTTCTTTCTTTCTCTCTCTCAAAATAAATAAATAAACTTTAAAAAAAGGGCAAAGTATCATCTACCACCTCAACACACACACACACACACACACACACACACACACACACACACCACACACACTCTTAAGTGGAGAAGAAGCAACAGAATCATCTCAATAAAGTCCTTTTACAAAAAGGAAGAACACCAAGTAGTCACTGGTGTGCCCTGGTCTATATGTAGGTTATATGGAATAATATATGTCTATAATGCTAGACACCTCTGCCTTAGCAGTGAGTCAGTTTTTTAAGTAGATCCTGATTTTTGCTTTCTTGGGACCCAGGGGGATTGTCATTGTTGTCTATAGACCCTGATCCTACCCCTACCTGGCTTTTCCATGTTTACTCTTTTGCTTGGCCACATTTGAAGTAGGTGATGAGAATCCCCTTCTCAGAGACTACTCAATTTCTACAACGTGCTTTTATCCCTTTTTAACACTTAAAAAGTCAAACTTATTTTTTTAGTCTAGATATGCAAGTTTTTTGAAAATGCAATACCTTCATGATCTTGCTAGACATCTGATTTAACTGGCTCTAGTCAATCCCATGCTCTCATGGACTTTTTTTCTGTGTCATAGTTTTTCAAGTGTCATGTTTTTGTTTTTGTTTTGCGTCTTTACCTGCATGCTTCTTTTGCAAATCAATATTAGCTATATTGAGGCCTTCTGGTTTAAGTGGGAACCTCCATATCAATTGGAATTTTGCTGCATAGTTGGGTAGAAGTGAATCTTTGTCAGTCAGAAGCTTTTTTGATCTTCCTTTCTGTTTGGCTTCTACTTTTTTAAAATCAGGTTTTCCAAATCTTGCAGAACTTTAAATTTCTAGACACTTTCTATGGTTTTTAGTTCTCTGTGAAACACAGCTAATTATTGTTCAACCTTATTTCCTTTAATAGCAGGTTTTGCTCAGCTAGTGGAAACCAGTCCTCATGATTACATTTTTCAACCCCTTTTCCTATAACCAAAGGCTTTGTGTACATATTGTCTGTTTTCAGGTCATCACAGGCAAACACATGCTTTGCCACTGGATAATTTGCATTTATATCTTTCTTGCCTCTGACATCAGCTTTTGTATTGCTAACTACTAATTAACATCTAAGCAAAGGATAACTTTGAAAGGGATGTTCAGGGGCACCAGGGTGGCTCAGTCTGTTAAGCGTCCGACTTCGGCTCCGATCATGATCTCATGGATTCGTGGGCTCAAACCTCGTGTCGGGCTCTGTACTGAGAGCTCACAGTCTGGACCCTGCTTCAGATTCTGTATCTCCCTCTCTCTCTGACTCTTCCCTGCTCACGCTGTGTGTGTGTGTCTCTCTGAGAAATAAAATCATAAGAAGAAGAAGAAGGAGAAGGAGAAGGAGAAGAAGAAAGGGATGTTCAAAAGATGGCAGAGCCTCTGGGATCCTGAATGTCTTTGTGAACTAGAACCCACTCTGCTACAATTTTTATTACACAGACGCCCCTCATCTTACCTTAAAAATTGGGAACAAAAGAAAAAAAACACTCCCATGTTTGTTACTCATTTCTTTCGTAATTAATAAAATAGTAGTCGCTGTAATTGATACTGTCTGAAGCCTAAGTGGCTTCAAACATTAGAAGTTTATTTACTGGCCATGTGAGATGTAACTGTTGGCAGTGAGGTGGAATGTGGGGTTGAAAGAGGCACTGCTGTCTTCAATACACACCTTCAAAGATGACCCTTGGCATTGTGAATCAGCAAGCAATTTGGGGAAGGGAGCGAAAATCAACAGTGGGTAGCCAGGCTGAACATAACACACATTGCTTTTACCTACATCTCATTGATTCAGATTAGTTATCTACCTGCAGAAAAGACTGGAAAATAGTCCAGTTGTGTCCTCAGTAAGAAGGGAAAATAGGAAAAGGATAAAGTGCCTGCCACAGATGCTAAATAATTGCTTTGATAGAGCATTCATATTGGATTGAGCTTCCCAACCACCAGGGTAAAAATGAAACATGTTACTAAGACAAGAAATATAGTTACTAAGACAAGAAATACAGTTCCTTAGAGGAAAGAAGCCTTTCCTGAAAATAATTTCCACAGAAGAACTTTCTTTCTAACATGGAAACTTAAATGGAGACTGTTAAATGATATAGCAGGCAGTGCTTTTGACAGGAGTCTTAAAATCAGTTTAATAGTGTTTTTCATATAGTTCACATGACATTAAGTAGTAATTTGAGAATAGTTTTTCCCTCATTAGCAGGAGCCAAAATCCCCATTTTAAGAAGGATGTATAGTATTTTATAGTGGCTTTGTAGGCATTGGAGAATAGTTTTGCTCCTTAATTGTTCTTCTCTAATCTCTTCTGTAAAGAGAATGAAATACTCTAATGCTTTTTACTTGAGAGCACAAGAACAATGTATTTCTTTGAGCCTCACTTGGTCAGATTTATCTTAGCCACCATTCTGAAATCAACAGTTTCCAACTATGCCATTGACAACTTTGTTAGCACGAAGAAATGCTCTTTCTTAGCCCTG
Organism: Hyaena hyaena; assembly: GCF_003009895.1. Taxonomy (NCBI): domain Eukaryota; kingdom Metazoa; phylum Chordata; class Mammalia; order Carnivora; family Hyaenidae; genus Hyaena; species Hyaena hyaena. The sequence goes on from NW_024082441.1 coordinate 27,837, forward strand.
ACTCAAACCACTGGGCATGGAGACACAATGACAATTGCTCAGAGGCTATAGCTGAAGACAACATGTAGACAGAGAGCTTCATAGTGTAAAGAAAAGAAGTTATACTTTGGAATCATGGAGCCAGGGTCTCAAAAGTGACCTGTGTCCCATTTGACTTATGTGATTTGGTAATTCACTTCAGTGTTTTAAGCACCAGTTTTCTCAGCTGTAAAGATATCAATAATAACACCCTCCTCATAGGCTGTAAGGACCAAATAATTTCTTATACGTAAACTACTGCGAACAAAGACTGGTAAAAAAACAAAAACAAAAACAAAAAAAACAACCAAGCCTAGGAACTCAATAAAGACTAGCTATTATTTTTATTATTAGTTATTTATTATGGTTAGAATGTAACTGGAACATTATACCTACCAAACAAATCTTAACCACCTTTGATGTTATTCCTTCTTTCTGATGGTCATAAATGACCATGTATCTGTTTCCATCCATCTTTATATATAAATTGAGTATCTCCAAACCATGCCAAATGGGTTTTGAATTTAGACTAGGAAAAAGAAACAAATAGGAAAGTGAATTTTAATTAAAGTAGCAATTTGAAAGAAGGAACTGAGGTGTGGAAATTCTTGGGAATAGAAATAAACATCATGGTTCTTGAGTACAGTCTATGGAAGAAGAGAGAGAAACATGGTGCTATTACATAAAACTAATATGATCAATGGTTACAATAGAGACAATTCCCAAAATTGCTTGATATATTTCCTTTTTCAGAATTTCACACTACTTCTGAAGATAAGCCATGAATACAATAAAATCAGCTTTCCTCGTCTTGCTTACAATTTTATTTGCCCATGGCTATCTATAAAGTTAATAGAATCATAGTCTATTCTTTTCCTATCAGAATCTTTGGATTATTCCCACTGTTCTCCTAATTCTTGTAAAAACTGTGAGAAAAGCCATAAATAAGAGTACAAATATGACAAGCAAACATTTACCATATGCAACACCCAAATATTAAGCCATATGCTGTGTTCTGGTAGTATATTCCGTATTACAGATGATTTATCTGTTGTTCCATTTTATAATTCTAAGCACATTAGAATATATATTTTTGCTTTATTTTGCTATTTTCATAACATGAGACTTTCTTATTCACTTTCTGATATGAACATTCTACAAGCACAGTGAAGAAATTATTTAAACCAAAACTGTTGAATTTGTGATTTTACAAATTTCTATATATAAATGTCAAAGTTAGGTTTTCTTAAATGTTTTCAATATTCTTAAACACACATCCAAAATGGGCATTTATTCCTCCCCATTAAAACATTATGTATATGTTTATCCAAGGTATCCAAAGTGTATATTGAAATGTTTAAGTTGTCTTATTTCAAATAATTTGTTAAAAAAGTGTCTGAGTAATTTAAGTCTGAATTTCCCAAACTTAAGAAACAAAACAATAGAAACTTTTTCTTCATGTCGTGAAAGAAGAACCTAATGAAATAATTATTTTCTCCTCATATGAGAAGGTCATTAATTAAGAAAGCATTATAAAAACATACCTGTTATGATTCGCTAATACATGGTTATAAATTACCAAATATTAATAAATATCCTAAATCAAAATAGTTAGGATGTAAATGGAGTCTCCTACAAAACATCTATGTAATTTGAGTAATTTACATAATGCCTCTGAGCTTCGGTCCCCTCACTTGTCAAACAGGGAAAACCACACTGTCTACAGTTGAATATGCTGATTGCTCACTGAGTATCTGTGTGCTTTCCCACAATCTCTGCCCCCTCCACATAGGTAGGGTCATGTGGTAGCCACAGCCAGTGGGCTCTGCTGAGTCAATTCTGGGCTAAAGCATCTAAGAGCAGATGGCAACTCTCCGGATCTCTCTTTTCCAGATTTGGGGACCTGGGAGGCATATGTTGAAGTGGTGTCATCACAAAACTAAAGCACCATGAATCTCTGAGTCACAGCATGCCATAGAGCTTCTCTGAAGATTCACCTGATTCTGCATCAGAATTTTTTTGTTTAAAACCACTGAGATTTGCAGGTTTACATGTTGATTCAGGATAGAAATAAACTACCTTGTAGGTTGATTTGAAGATTAAATGACACAGAGTATGAATTCAATAATTCATGTGTGATAGTAGTAATGGTTACTGTACCACTGGCCTCACAATGACCCTTTGAAATAATCAGAAGCAGTGATTACCACCATCATGCTCTATACCAGCTGAAACAAGTTTCAAAGGGCCTTATATAAGCACGTGATAGAGCTAGAGTTCTAAGCCAATGACTTTGTTAGTTGAGTCTTGCATTCCCCACTACTACAATAACAATAGTCAAAGTTTAATGTATCATTATCACAATGTATCAAAAATTAACTCCCAGCTTTTCTGGTTCTAAGTGTCTTCCAACATATATTAACATATACTCATGTTGGTTATCTCTGCTTACCAAAAAAACTGATGAAATAAAGTAATTTACATAGGAAACCCCTTCTCTGGTATTTCAGAGAGACATCTGATTATAAACTGGTTAATTTTCTTAAATTTTACAAGTTATTGTGCCAGCCATATTTGCCATCCAAAGACTTATTAAAAATATTTTGTGTTGAGCTCCAAAAATTGTCCTAGGGAACAATCTGTTTACAGTTTTTTTCCCCTCTACTGACAATTACCTGATCTCTCAGGAAACTTTTTCTTAGAGTATGTCTCCCTAACTAGCATGCCTGGGTCAGAACAATTAACAGTGGTTAATTTGAATGAAGGTCCTTTTTACACATCTGAATGGATTTTGAGAGATAAGTATTTGCTAGGTGGATGGGGTTCAAATCTGCTGAAACTGCAGCTTGCATTGTTCCAGGCCGTTATTTTTGGTCCACTGCATAACAGCTGCTGCATATGGTAGTTGTTGAGTTTTCTGCTAAAGATCCACTTACTGGCACAAATAGTAAATGTTTGCCTGTGCTATTTTGATACATCTCCTGTGAGGCTCTGTTTCCACTTTTAAATATGGATCACATATGGTGAATTGAAATATCTTTTTGTATGTAAAGCATATGTCCAAGGAGTAAACCAAGAGACATAGTCTATGGCACTGTCATGTTCCATATGCCTTGTATATGAGCTACAATTTAATGAAAAATAATATAACCAGAACTACATCAGAAAAAATTAAGTGCCTAGTTATAACACTACTGAGTGGCCACATGGTGGGTAGACATGTATGTTGTATAGTAAATGCTGTTGCTCAAAATTTAATTAATATAAAGGCTATGTAAAATTATAAGACTAAAATAATAAGGTTAAAATATATCACTAAAATTCTGCAGTAAATTCTTATATACTTGATTCATAACAACTGAAAATTCAGAAACTTGACAGCCCTCCTGAATCAACAACTTAATTTTTTGGAACATAAAATAATTAATGTATGGACAAGTCAACTAATGTTTCACATATGGATTCTCTGTATTCAGAGAACTTACAGCTTGGTGGGGTCAATATCATTTGTAGAAAAAAATACATGAATTTTGTAGAAAAACAACTATAATAAAGAAAGAGAAATGTGTGCTATGAGACAGTCTGATAAAGTACTCTCAGAGATTTCTGACCAAGAATCAGGAGCTTGGTGGCCCTGCTGAGCTCTGTCAAAAATTATATCCCATTCTAGGCTAGGAAATATGTTCCCTCTCTGAATAAAGATTTCCCCTTTGTAAAGTTAGTGGGTCCTATGGACTGAACTGTGTCCCCCACACCCAACCAAATTCATAGATTGAAGCCCTAAACCCAAAGTGATGGTATTTGGAAGTGGGACCTTTGAAAGGTGGATAAGGGTGGGACTCCCATTATGAGATTAGTGTCCTTATAAGAAGAGGAGGAGAGACCAGGACATGCTCTGTCATTCATTTTCTCTCTCTCTCTCTCTCTCTCTCTTTCTCTCTCTCTCTCTCTCTCTCTCTCTCAATTCATATCTCTCTCTCTTGCTCTCTGCTCTATGAAGACACAGTGAAGCAGTGCCTGAGTAGCTCAGTTGGTTAAGCATCCAACTTCAGCTCAGGTCATGATCTCACAGTTCATGAGTTGGAGCCCCACACTGGGCTCTGCGTAGACAGAGTGGAGCCTGCTTAGATCCTCTGTCTCCCTCTCTCTGCCCCTCATCCTACCTCCCCTCTCACCCTATCAAAAATAAATAAACAATAAAGAAAAAAAGACACAGTGAGAAGAGAGTCATCTGCAAGAAAGAGAGCCCTCACTGGGGAATTGAACTGGCCTGAACCTTGAGCTTAGACATAGTAGCCTCCAAAAACGTGAGAAATAAATTCCTGCTGTTGACGTCTATGGAATTCCGTTACAGCAATCCTAGTAGATTAATATAGTACATAAATTCAAGGATGCTAAAAAGTTTTCCATTAGTGTACCATTGGTTTCCAATTGGTATCTAGCAGTTTTTTCCCCATGGCTCTGAAACATAAAAGATTCTAAAAATAAATCAAAATGAAAGTATGTTCTATTCCAGTTTTTGTTTTTACAGCATTTCCTTTTTTAATTTGTCAAATACTTTAAAGTTGAAACCATCTATAGTTTATGTGATAAATCTGAGTAAAATAGAATATTTAATTAAACAGAACCTCTTAGTCCCCAAGCATTAGAGGATTTACTTGTTACTGAGTTATATAAAGCCTAGTGATATCTCACCACAGCACTTTGAATTAAGAACATCTTAATATTGTTCTCTCTAGTGTTCAAAATAATGAAGCAATGACTAGCTCAGGTTGCATCCTGTTGGATCACAAAATTTTCAAGATGCAGTATATATTTCAAATAGATTGGTATGTTTTAAATGCAGTATATATTTGAAAGAAGTCGTATTTAAGCAATGCATCCTAAACATAAGAAAAAATTTATATGTGAATACTCTATTTCATTATATGATAGTCAATAATTCACCTTATAATGGATACCAAAGGTAAGCTAAATACTATGAGAACTTGTCACCAAACTTTTGCATTCTCTTGTAACCTGTCAAATGATCTTAGTTAAATATTAAAGTACCTCAACATGCAAAATCCTGAGCATCTATTTTTTGACAGCCAAATATTATTCCATTAATTGTGTATACCAAAATTCATTTTCATAAAGTTCTATTCCTGGCCATTTGGATTTCTTTTTTTTTCCTTTTTTCTAAAATTTTTAAAAATGGTTTATTTATTTTTGACAGGGAGAGAAAGACAGAGTACAAGTTGGGGAGGGGCAGAGAGAGAGGAAGACACAGAATTCGAAGCAGCCTCCAGGCACAGGATCTAAGCAGTCAGCACAGAGCTAGAAATGGGGCTTGAACTCACTAACCGTGAGATCATGACCTGAACCAAAGTCTCACATTTAACCGACTGAGCCACCCACGTGCCCTTCTTTTTTTAATTTTTTAAAAAATTTATATTCAAGTTAGTTAATATAAAGTGTAGTCTTGGCTTCAGGAGTAGAACCCAGTGATTCATCTCATACATATGACACCCAGTGCTCATCCCAAAAAGTGCCCTTCTTAATGCCCATCATTCATTTAACCCATCCCCCCACCAACCTCCCTTCCAGCAACCCTCAGTTTATTCCCTGTATTTAAGAGACTCATGATTTACTTCCATCTCTGTTTTTCTTATTTTTCCTTCAGCTCCTCTATGTTCATCTGTGAGTTTCTCAAATTCCACACATGAGTGAAATCATATATCTAGTCATTCTCTGACTTATTTCACTTAGCATAATACCCTCCAGTTCCATCCACATTGATGCAAATGGCAAGATTTCATTCATTTGGATTTCTTTTCACTTTTTACCACAAAACAAAAAGCTATAATTAACTTTTTTATATGCAAACATTTGCTTATTTATGTCAGCCTATATTTTTCTTGAGTAAATTCCTATATTGAGATTTGCTGGGTAAAATCCACATGTAGTGATATTGAAATTTCTAAAAGCAACATTGGTCAGAAAATAAGTAAGTTCATTTTTCAGTAACTGAACTCAACATATCTCATGAGTTCCCATTTCAGTGGAGTGGTTAAAATATTACATATTAATTCAAAGTGTATTGATCATCTGTTATTCAATCGCTTTTGGAGGGGTGCCTGGGTGACCCAGTCAGTTAAGCATTCGACTTTGGCTCAGGTCATGATCTTGTGGTTTGTGAGTTTGAGCCCTGTTTTGGGCTCTCTGCTAAAAGCTCAGAGCCTGGAGCCTCCTTCAGATTCTGTCTCTCTCTCTCTCTTTCTGCCCCTACAATGCTCATGTTCTGTCTTTCTCTGTCTTTCAATAATAATGCTAAAAATTTTTTAAATCAATCATTATTGTGAAAGTAGTCAGTTAAATGTAAGATTTACCCCTTCCCCTCCTCTCTCCTGTTCTGCCATGACAGCCTGAACCCCAAGTGTGGGGCAGGGGATATTGCATCATCCTGGCTTCTGTTCCTTGCCGCCTTTGATCCTTTGCCTCTGTTGAGGTCCTGGTCTAAGCTTCAGGGTGGTATGGGGCACCTGAGTGACTCAGTCGGTTGAGCATCTGACTTCAGCTCAGGCCTTGATCTCGCGATTCGTGGGTTCGAACCCCGCATCAGACTCTGTGCCGAATGCTTGCTCAGAGCCTGGAGCTTGTTTCAGATTCTGTGTCTCCTTCTCTCTCTGCCCCTCCCCTGCTCACACTCTGTCTTACTCTGTCTATCAAAAATAAATAAATGTAAAAAAAAATAAAAAATAAATAAAATAAACTTCGGGGCAGTTTATTTCCAGTGGCCTTCTAAACCACTTCTATCCTGATCCTTGTGTGGCTCAGAACTCTCACCTACTTTCTTCACATCTGACTGATACTTTAAGTTTCTGGTTATTTGGGAAAGTGAATATTGTAATGTTAAAAGATATTCCTATTTTATATTTATTTAATAGCTGCTTTATTAGTCAAACTGTAGATATTACAGATGAATAATTTCAGGGTCAGTGTATGAAGGGATCATCAATGAAGAAAATAATTTATATATATAATTGATTTTATTGCTTTTTTACTTTTGTAAGTGATTAATCTACTACTTTTGTTATACTAATAGGACCTGTGAAATCTATTACTTTCCTAAGTTTCTTACTCTTGATTGTGGTTTTTCCTTCCACACAAAGAATTCTCTTTGATATTTATTGTAAGCCTTGTTTAGTGGTGATGAATTCCTTTAACGGTTTTTGGGAAAGTCTTTATCTCTCTTTTCAGTCTCAGTGATAGCCCTGGTACACATAGAGTATTGGTTGCAGGATTTTCCTTCCAGCACTTTGAATATATCATGCCACTCCTTTAAGGCCTGCAAAATTTCTGCTGAAAAATCAGCTGATAGCTTTCTAGATTTCCCTTGTATGTAATGGTTTTCTTTTCTCTTGCTGATTTTTTTAAAAAGTTTATTTATTTATTTTTGAGAGAAAGAGAGGGAGAGACAGAGAATCCCAAGCAGGCTCTGCATTGTCAGTGCAGAGTCTAATGCAGGGCTCTATCTCACAAAATGTGAGATCACAGCCTGAGCTGAAACCAAGAATCTGACATTTAACCAACAGAGCCACCCAGGTGTCCCTGTCTTGCTGCTTTTAAATTTTTTTCTTTTTCATTAATTTTTGATATTTTAAATATCATGTGTCTTGGTATGGACATCTTTGGGTTGATTTTGTTTGTGGTTCTCTATGCCTCCTGGATCTGGATTTCCATTTCCTTCCCTAGATTAGGGAAGTTTTAAGCTATTATTTCATCCAATAATTTTCTCTTCCCTTTTCTCTCTCTTCTCCTTCTGGAATCCCTATAATGCAAATGTTATTATACTTGATGTGTTGCTGAGCTCCTTTAACGTATTTTCATTCTTTATTATTCTTTTTTTTTCTTTTTCCTGTTCAGTTTGTTTGCTTTCCATTAATATATCTTATAATACTATAGGGTTGTCAGATAAAGCTTAAAACACTCAATTAAATTACAGTTTCAGATAAATGACAAATTTATAGTATGATATATTAGTATAAATATGGGTTAAAGACTAGTTAAACATGCAAGAAAAACTTTATTCAAGACTATTTCGGTGGAGGGGTGCCTAGGTGACTCAGCTAAGCATCTGACTTCAGCTCAGGTAATGATCTCACTGTTCGTGGGTTCAAGCCCTTCATTGTCAGCCCTCTGCTGACAGCTCAGAGCCTGGACCCTGTTTCAGATTCTGTGTCTCCCTCTCTCTCTCTGCCTCTCCCCTGCTCTCTCTCTCTCTCTGAAAAATAAATAAAACATTTAAAAAATTTTAGACTATTCTAATAGAGAAAAACACTTGGAATATGGGAGAGAGATTAGATTTTACTATATTGAAACAAATGGTAGGAAAATTTTTAAGTGCAGGGTGAGCTACTGAAAAGTGTCAGAAGACATTGAGAGAGGTTGGTCAAATCTGAGTTTATAATTGGTATTTGTGATAGTTAGATTCCTATCTTCCCAAAGAAGCTGGGCAATAAATGCCTTATCTTCGTGATGATTATATTTCCAAGTGAAGGCTCCCAGGTCCTTGAGAAAGACATCACTGGGTTGTACAAGATTTATAGTTCAAAAGGGCAGAGAGATAATTTACAATTGCCCATTTCCTAAAATAAATGTTCTAAGGAAGGAGAGGCAAGGGTCTGAGTCAGGAAGAAACCTGTCTGAAGTTTACATATATGAGGGCATCATTAAGACCATCTGGGTTGTATGTCCCAAATATTGCATAGGACATGATTATATTAAAAATTATTCATTGTTAATCCATTTCAAATTTAACTGGGAATGCTATTTTTTTATTTACTAAATCTAGCAACTCTATAAATCTAGCAAGTTGTCTGAAGCTCCTTCAAGGATTATACAGAAGGAAATGTCTTTAAAAAGAAAAAAACAACATCTTGAGGGTTGCCTGGGTGGCTCAGTCAGTTAAGCATCTGAATCTTGGCTTCGACTCATGTCATGATCTCATGGGTTGTGAATTTGAGCTCCACATCAGATTCCATGCTGACAATGCAGAGGCTGCTTGGGATTTTCTCTCTCCCTCTCTCTGCGCCTCCCCTGATTGCTCTCTTTGTCTCTCTCTCAAAATGAATGAGCTTAAAAAAAAATTTAAAACAAAAGAGCACCTAACAAACCAAATGAATTAGCTTTTTAGAATTTTTTCTTATTATTTATTTACTTTGAGAAAGATAGAGAGAGTGCACACAGGGAAGAGGCAGAGGGAGACAGAGAGAGAATCCCAAGTAGGTTTTGTGCAGCTAGTGCACAGAGCCTGATGCAGGGCTTGAACTCACAAAACCATCAGGTCATGACCTGAGCCAAAGTTGAGTGCTTAACCGACTGAGCCACCCAGGTGCTCTGAAAGAAATGTCTTCACTGAGTGCAATTAGGCAACTTTACTGTGCTACCTTAACAATAATGTCAATCTTTTTGTTTTAATTTCGATATTTTATATCAATTATATGCCTATAGTTTTTTGCTTTTGTTTTTATTTTGTTCCAGGTTTTTATAATTCAAGTTAGTTAACATAAGGTATGGTATTGATTTCAGGTTTAGACCTTGGTGATTCTCAAATATAATGCCCAGTGCTCATTCCAACAAGTGTTTTCATTAATGCCTATTGCCCATTTAGCCCATTCCCCCCCTCCACCTCCCCTCCAGCAACCCTCAGTTTGTTCTCTATAGTTAAGAGTCTCTTATAGTATGCTTCCCTCTCTGTTTTTTATTATTTTATTTTTCCTTACCTTTTCCAATGTTCATCTGTTTTGTTTTTTAAACTCCACATATGAGTGAAATCATACGGTATTGTCTTTGTCTGATTGACTTATTTCCATCCAAGCTATTGCAAATAGCAAGATTTCATTCTTTTTGATGACTGCGTAATATTCTGTTATATACACACAGCACTTATATATATGAGTGGTGTGTGTATATAATACACTTCTTCTTTATCCGTTCATCAGTTGATGTACATTTGGTCTCTTTCCATAATCTGGCTATTGTTGATAATGCTACTATAAACATTGGGGTGCATGTATACCTTCAAATCAGTATTTTTGTATACTTTGGATAAATACCTAGTAGTGCAATTGCTGCATCATGGGATAGTTACATTTTAACTTTTTTAAATGTTTTATTTATTTTTGAGAGAGAGAGAGAGAGAACATGAGTGGGATAGGGGCAGAAAGAGAGAGGGAGACAGAATGTGAAGCAGGCTCCAAGCTCTGAGCTGTCAGCTCAGAGCCCTATGCAGGTCTCCAAACTGCAAACCATGAGATCATGACCTGAGTTGAAGTTGGATGCTCAATGGACTGAGCCACCTAGGTGCCCCTGTTTTTAACTTTTTGAGGAACCTTAATACTGTCTTTCACAGTGGATGTACGAGTTTGCATTTCCACCAACAGTGTAAGAGGGTTCCCCTTTCTCTGCATCCTTGCCGGTATCTGTTGTTTCTTAAGTTGTTAATTTTAGGCATTCTGATTGGTGTGCAGTGGTATCTCTGATTCGTATTTCCCTGTTGATGAGTGATGTTGAGCATCTGTCATATGTTTGTTAGCCATTTGTATGTCTTCTTTGGAGTAATATCTGTTCATGTCTTCTGTCCATTTGTTTTATTTTATTTTTTATTTTTGAGAGGGAGAGAGTGTGAGTTGGGGAGGGGGAAAGAGAAAAGGAGACACAGAATCCAAAGCAGGCTTCAGGATCTGAGCAATCAGAACAGAGTCCAATGCAGGGCTCCAACTCACAAACTGTCAGATCATGACCTGAGCCAAAGGTGGATGCTTAACCAAATGAGCCACCTAAGTGCCTCTGCCCATTTTTTAAGCGGGTGGTTTTGTTTTTGGGTGTTGTGTTTGTTAAATTCTTTATAGATTTTGCATACTAGCCCTTTATCCTATAAGTCATTTGCAAATATCTTCTCTCATTCATAGGTCACCTTTCAGTTTTGTTGATTGTTTCCTTTGCTGTGCAAAAGTTTTTTATCTTGATGAAATCTCAATAGTTCATTTTTGATTTCGTTTCACTTGCCTCTAGAGACATGTGAACTAAGAGGTTGCTCTGGCCAGGGTCAAAGAGTTTGTAGCCTCTTTTCTCCTCTAGGATTTTGATGGCTTCCTGTCTTATGTTTAAGTCTTTTCATCTATTTTGAATTTAGTTTTGTGTATGGTATAAGAAAGTGGTCCAGGTTCATTCTTCTTCATGTTGCTGTGCAGTCTGCCCAGCACCATTTGATGAAGAGACTGTCTTTTTTCCATTGGAAATTCTTTCCTGCTTTGTCAAAGATTAGTTTGCTATACATTTGTGGGTCCATTTCTGGGTTCTCTATTCTGTTCCATTGATATATGTGTCTGTTTTTGTGCCAATACTATACTGCCTTGATAATTACAGTTTTCTAATACATCTTGAAGTCTGTGATGTGTGATGTCTCTTACCTTGCTTTACTTTTTCTTTTCTTATTTTTTAATGTTTTTTTAAATGTTTTTTTATTTATTTCTGACAGAGAGAGAGAGACAGTGTGAACACGGAGGGTCAGAGAGAGAGGGAGACACAGAATCTGAAATACGCTTCAGGCTCTGAACTAGCTGTCAGCACAGAGCCCTATGCGGGGCTCGAACCCACCAACTGTGAGATCATGACCTGAACCAAAGTCGGACGCTTAACCAACTGAACCACCCAGGCGCCCCATTGCTTTGCTTTTCAACATGACTTTGGCTATTTGTACTGACAGCTCTGAGCCTGAAGCCTGATTTGGATTCTGTGTCTGCCTCTGTCTCTGCCCCTCCCCGACTTGTGCTCTCTCTCTCTCTCAAAAATAAATAAAACATTTTTTAAAATGACGTTATTTTGATAGGGATTGCATTGAATGTGTAGATTCCTTTGGGTAGTATTGGCATTTTAACAATATTTGTTCTTATAATACATGAGCATGGAATGATTCTCCATTCCCTTATGTCTTCTTCAATTTCTTTAATAAGTTTTTTATAGTTTTCAGAGTACAGATCTTTTACATCTTTGGTTAGGTTTATTCATAAGTATCTTATGGTTTTTGATGCATTTTTAAATGGAATCAATTCCTTGATTTCTCTTTTTGCTGCTACATTATTGGGAACAGATTTCTATGTATTTATGTCCTGCAACTTTGCTAGACAAAGTCCAGTATCAGTTCTACCAATTTTTTGGTGGAGTCTTTTGGGTTTACTTCATACAGTATCATGTCCTCTGTGAAGAGTGAAAGTTTAACTTCTTCCTTGCTGTTTGGGTGCCTTTTATTTCTTTTTGTCGTGGGATTGTTGAAGGTAGGACTTCCAGCACTATATTGAACGACAGTGGTGAGAGTGGACACCCTGTCATTTTCGTGACCTAAGGGGAAAAGATTTTTTTTTCCCCATCGAGGATGATATATGCTCTAGGTCTTTTGTATATGACCTTTATGATATTGAGGTATATTCCTTCTATCCCTATTTTCTTGAGGATTCTTATCAAGAAAGGATGTTGTATTTTCTCAAATGATTTTTCTGCATTTATTGAGAGGATTGTATGGTTCTTTTCCTTTCTTTTATTAATGTGGCGTATCATGTTGATGGATTTGTGGATATTGAACCACCCGGGCAGCCCAGGAATAAATCCCACTGATTGTGGTGAATAATTTCTTTTAATGTACTATTTGACTTGATTTGCTAGTATCTTTAGAATTTTTGCATCCATATTCGTCAGGGATATTGGTCTCCAAGTCTCCTTTTCAGTGAGACCTGTCTGATTTTGAAATCAAGGTAATACTGGCTTCATAGAATGAATTTGGAAGTTTTCCTTCCATTTCTATTTTTAGAAACAGTTTCATAAGAATAGGTGTCCACTCTTCAAATATTTGATAGAATTTCCCTGTGAAGCCATCCAGCTATGGACTCTTGTTTGTTGGGAGATTTTCGATTACTGATTTCTTTGCTGGTTATGAGTCTGTTCAAATTTCTATTTCCTCCAGTTTCAGTTTTAGTAGTTTATATGTTTCTAGGAATTTATTCATTTCACACTTTGTTGTCATATATTTGCTCATAATATTCTCTCATAATTGTTTGTATTTCTGTGGTGTTGGTTGTGATCTTTCCTCTTTCACTTATGTTTTTATTTCTTTGGGTCTTTTCTCTTTTAGTTTTGATAAGTCTGGGTGGGGGTTCTTTAATTTTATTAATTCTTTCAAAAAGCCAACTCCTAGTTTCCTTGATCTGTTTCACGGGTTTTTTTAAAATTTCTATATCATTTATTTCTGCTCCAATCCTCATTATTTCCCTTTTTCTGCTTGCTTTAGGCTTTAATAGCTGTTATTTTTCCAGCTTCTTTAGGTGTAAGGTTAGTCTGGGTATTTGTGACTTTTCTTGCTTCTTGAGGTAGACCTGTATTGCTATATACTTCCCTCTTATGATCACCTTTGCTGCATCTCCAAAGGTTTTGGACTATCATGTTTTTATTATCATTTGCTTCCATGAATTTTTAAATTTTTTCTTTAATTTCCTGTTTAATCCATTTATTCTTTAGCCAGATATTTTTAACCTCCATGTATTTGTAGTCTTTTCAAATTTTTTTCTTGTGACTGATTTCAAGTTCCATAGTATTTTGGTCTAAAAATATGCATGGTGTAATCTTGATCTTTTTGTACATTTTTTTTCTTTGTACTTCTAGAGGGATGATTTGTGACCTAGCATGTGATCTATTCTGGAGAATGTTCCATGTGCACTTGAAAAGAATATGTATCCTGCTGCTTTAGAATGAAATGCTCTGAGAATATTTGTTAAGTCCATCTGGTTTAGTGTGTCTTTCAAAGCCATTGTTTCTTTGTGGGTCTTCTGCTTAGATAATTTGTCCTTTGCTGTAAGGGGGTGTTAAAGGCCCCTACTATCATTGTATTATTATTAACGAGTTTCTTTTTTAAAAAATGTTTATTTATTTTGAGAACGAGAAAGAGCATGAGCAGGGTAGGGGCAGAGAGAGAGGGAGAGGGAGAAGCCCAAGCAAGTTCCACACTGTCATCACAGAGCTCAGTACGAGGCTTGGACTCATGAACCATGAGGTCATGACCTGAGCCAAACCAACTGAGCTACCCAGAAGCCTCTCAATGAGTTTCTTTAAGTTTGTTATTAATTGATTTACATATTTGACCTCTATCAAGTTGGGGGCATAAATATTTACAATTTTTAGATCTTGTTATATAGTGAACTTCTTCATCTCTTATTATAGTCTTTGGTTTAAAATCTAGTTTATCTGATATAAGTATGGCTACTCCAGCTTTTTTTTTTTATGTTCATTAACATGATACATGGTTCTCCATCCCCTCACTTCTCACTTTCAATCTAGAGATGTCTTTGGGTCTAAAATTAGTCTCTTGTAAGCAACATATTGATGGGTCTTGTCTTTTTTTCTTTTTTCTTTTTTAAAATCTATTCTAATATTTTATGCCTTTTAATTGGCACTGGCTTAGTGTTCACAAACTCCTTTAGTTTTCACTTGTCTTGGAAACGTTTTATCTCTCCTTCTATTCTGAATGACAGCCTTGCTGGATAAATTATTCTTCACTGTATATTTTCTTATTTAGCATATTGAATCTATCATGACTCCCCCTTCTGGCCTGCCAAGTTCTTGTGGACAGGTCTGATGCTAACCTTATGTATCTACTCTTTGCTCCTTGCTGCTTTCACAATTCTCTCTTTATCTTTGTATTTTGCAAGTTTCACTATGATATGTCTTAGTGTCAACATGTTTTTGTTGATTTTGAGGGAAGTACTCTGTTGCCTCTTAGAGTTGAATGCCTATTTCCTTCCCCATGTTATGAAAATTTTTCTCAGCTATAATTTGTTCAGATAAACCTTCTTTCCCTTTTTCTTGCTCTTCTTCTGGGACTCCTAAGATTTTACTGCAGTTTATGGAGTAACTGAGTTCTCTAAGTCTACATTTTTGATCTAATAGTTTTCTTTCCTTCTTTTCACCCTCATTATTTTCCAAAATATTTCTTCTATATAACCTGTTCCCTTCCTCTGTTTCTTCCATCCTCATGGTGATTACATCCAGTCTGTTTTGCATCTCAGTTATAGCAACTTTTATTTTGGTCTGACTAGTTTTTTTATCTCTTCAGCTAGCATTTCTCTGGGGTCTTCTATGCTTCTTTCAAGCCCAGCTAGACTGTTAGTTCTAAATTCTTCTTCAGATACATTGTTTATATCTGTTTAGAGTACATTCCTGGCTATGATTTCTTCTTGGTTTTTCTTTTGGGGAGAATTCCTCCATCTTATCATTTTGCCTAGCTTTCTGTCTTTTGTGTTTTATGAAATCGTGTTGTTTTCTACTCTTACCACATTCTCTCCCTTTAATTGTGCAGATTGTTTTCTTAATCCTCAGATCGTTTTCCTTAATTAGGTGGTTGTAACACAGTTTTGAGGAATGAAGCAATAGCCAAATGAACAGTCTTCCGATCTCAATCCAGGTACTTGTCACCCAGGGTCTTGCTGGTTCTCATTTTCCTGTTTTCCCTGGAGGGAGGAGAAGAACGTGATCCTGATCTCCATCCCCCCTGCTCTTCCCACGTGGACATGTGCAGATCACATGTGTCCTCTTACTGCCTCTGCTCGTGAAGGGGCATCCTGTAATAAAAAAAGACATGTGGGTGTGCGTGTGTGGGAGGTTTTTCAGGATAACAACTGGTACCAGATGGCAACCCCACCCTACACACACCCCTCAGCTGAGCCTCACCTTGAGCGTGAGGCTTGCCCAGGGTACAGCCTTAAGTTGTCACTGCTAAGCACTGCTGTTGCTGCCATTGCCGTTGCAAGGAGGGAAAGGTGGAAAGACACGGATGGCAGTATTCAGTCTAGAGCATCCTCACACTGCAGCTTTTCCATGATGATTTCAATATTTTAGATTTGTTAAGCCTTGTTTCAACACCATGTGATCTATTCCGGAGAAATTTCCAGAAGAATGTGTATTATTCTTTTATTGGGTGAAAAGTTGAAGTGGATTATAGCATTGTTCAAGTCAGCTGTTTCTTTATTGATTTTCTGTCTAATGCTTATATCCATTAATGTAAGTGGGATATTTAAGTTTCTTACTATTACTATATTGCTGTCAATATCTGTCTTCAGATCTGTCAATATTTGCTTTATGTATTTAGGTGCTTTGATTCTTGGTGCATATATAATTGTTTCCTTCATGTTGAATTAAACTTTTCATCCTTATGAAAAATCCTTATAGAATGACTTCCCTTGTCTCTAGAGACAGTTTTAGACTTAAAGTCTAATTTGCCTGACATACTATAGTCACCTCTTCTTCCTTAATAGCTTTCCTCATTTCTTTACTTTTAACTTATATATATTCTTTGAATCTCAAGTGAGTCTTTCGTAGATAATATATCACTGGATCTAGTTTATATTCATTCATCCAGTCTCCACCCTTTTATTGATGAGTTCCATTCACTTACCTTTAAAATAATTCTTGATAAATAGACTTCTATTGCCATTTGGTTAATTGTTTTCTGTCCATTGTGTAGTTGTTTCCTTCCTCTCTTCCTGCTATCTTCCTGTGTTATTTAATCAACCTTTGTAGTGATTTGTTTTCATTATTTTCTCTATCTTTTGTGTCTCTACTTTAGACTTTTTCTTTGTGGTTAGCTTGAGGTTTGTGTAAAGTATCTTGTAGTTATAACCATACATTTTATATTGTTAACAGATTTACTTCAGTTGCATACCAGATCTCTGCATTTTTCTTGCTTCCCACATACACACATTTTGTGTTCTTATGGTTGGTTTGCTTCCTTTTCCATTGTGTATTCATTAACAATTTTTATCTTTTCCCTTTTATATTAAAGGTAAATTATGGATGCCTGGCTGGCTCAGCCTGTAGAACATGTGACTCTTGGTTTCAGGGTTGTGAGTTTGAGATGCATGTTTGGTGTAAAAATTGATTTAAAGACTAAAATAACAAAATAAAAAATAAATTTAAAGGAAGGTTAAAAGTAAATTATATACCTCCTTTCAATATTACTTTAATCTCTATCTATCTGTCTGTATTTACCTTTCTGGGTGAGATTTATGTTTCATATGCTTTTACCTTGCTGTTTAGTCTGTTTTTATTTCAATTTAAAAACTCCCTTAAGCGTTTCTTATCTTATAGCATTGCTATTCAAATCTAGCATGAAGAAAGAATTCCCTTAGTTTTTGTTTACCTGGGAAAAGCCTTATCTCTGTTTCATTTTTAAAAGATAATTTTGCCAGACACATTGTTCTTGGTTGGCAATATATTTGTTTTATTTTTCTTTTAGTAATTTGATTATATCATTAACATTCTCTCCTGGCCTGCAAATTTTCTGCTGAGAAATTCATTGATAGTCTTTTGGATATTCCTTGTAATTAATGAGTCATTTTTCCTTTCTTGTTTTAAAAATTCTCTCTTTTTCCTTGATATGAAATAATGTGATTATAGTAGTCTTCCTCAGGTTAGTACTCTTTGGGAATATTTTAGCTTTACGAATCTGAGTATTCATTTCCCTACCAAAATTTGGGAAGTTTTTGGCCATTATTTCTTTAAATTAGTTTTCTTCCCTTTTTCTCTCTCTTCTCTCACTGAGACCCCTAGAATGCATATGTTGAATCCAATTATAATATCCCATAAATCCCATAGGTTTTCATTACTATTTTTCAAACTTGTTTTTTTTTCTTTTCTCCTCTAACTAGATAATTTATAATGATGTATTTCTGAGTCCATAGATTGCTTCTTCTGCTTGATCAAGTCTGATGTTGAAGATCTCTATTGTATTTTTTCATTTCATTCATTATGTTCTTCCACTTAGAATTTCTGTGTAGTTCTGGGGCGCCTGGGTGGCTTAGTCGGTTAAGCGTCCGACTTTCGCTTAGGTCATGATCTCGCGGTTCGTGGGTTCGAGCCCCGCGTCGGGCTCTGTGCTGACTGCCAGCACAGAGACTGGAGCCTGTTTCAGAGTCTGTGACTCCCTCTCTCTCTGACCCTCCCCTGCTCACACTGTCTCTCTCTCTCTCCTAGAAATAAATAAAATATTATAAAAAAAAAAAAGAATTTCTGTGTAGTTCTTTTTTTATGATTTATATCTCTTTGTTGAACTTTTTGTTTTGTTCTTGTAGACTTTTTTTCTACTTTCATTGAATTGTCTCTGTTCTCAAGTAGCTTGCTGAACTTAAAAGCAATTATTTTGACTTTTGTTCCAGCCAATTCATAGATAGTCATTTCTTTGGGGTTAGTTACTGGGAAGTTATTGGTGTACTTTGGATATGTTATGTTTCCTTAATTTTTATGTTCCTTGTATCCATGTCTTGATGTCTGTGCATTTGAAGGGCAGTTACCTCTTTCAAACTTTATGTGATTCCTATAGTAGGGAAAGATCTTCACCTATGAGTATATAGTCCTGGCTCATTGGGGTATAGTGTCTCCAGCTTTGAAGAGCTGTCATTTCTCTTTTTCTTTTTCTTGATTAGACTTTTTAGTATTTTATTATTTTCCTCCCAGTTTTTAAAAATTTGCATATCATTTTTGAAGTTTCTATAATACTTATTCATGAATTTATCTTTATTATACATTTTAGTTATGTTTCCTTCATTTTATGTTATGTTTCTAGACTTTTTTACCTGTTGCTTAATTTTGTTTTGCTCTCATTTTTCTTTTTTAAAAAAGTCAATGTATGTTTCAAGGTTATTAGTTTCCCTCTGAACATTGTGTTCTTTGGGTTCTGAGAGGTATCATATTTATTTTTTGTGTATTTTCATCAGTTTTTTTCTTTCCTCTTTGAACCAGGGCTTATTCAAGAGAGAGTACTTAGGGGCACTTGAGTGGCTCATTCAGTTAAGCGTCTGACTCTTGCTTTCAGCTAAAGCCATGATCTCACAGTTGTGAAATCAAGTTCTGCATCAGCCTCCTTATATGCATGGAGCCTTTGTAAGATTCTCTCACTTCCTCTCCCTCTGCCCCTCCCTGCTTGTGCTCTGTCTCTCTAAACAAAACAAAACAAAACAAAACAAAACAAAACAAAACAAGAGAGAGGATTTAAGTTCCCAAGTAAAAGAATCTCTTTGAGACTAATTTCATTATACATTCATAAATTTCTTTCACCATGATCAGGGAACACTGTCTGTATAAATTCTACTATTATAAGTTTATTAATATTTACTTCATGCCCCCCAAATTGTCCAATTTTTATGAATGTTTTATGTGCTTTTAAAAAGAAGGTCTTTTTCTCTTTATAGGAAAATAAATATTTTTAGTCATAACAACATTTTTAGTTAATGTTTATTTGGTCACCAATGCTTACAGTTGTGAACTTGATTCGTCACAAGCTGATTAAGTTAGTCATCTACTACTGTATTTCCATTTACCTTTGTATTTTTAGCAATATTATCAGGGACAATTTTGAGCTCTTGAATTACAGCCAGTTTACATTCCTATGGTATATGCATGTATGTATTTATATGTTTATGTTATGCACATTTATGTTAGAGTGTAAACATTACGATAGAGTGTAAAGTTTTATAGATTTAATTTTATTTTTTAAGTTATAAGTGTGTAAATTATCAGATAGAGAAGCTGAATACTGTGAAGCCATATCATTCCTATTGTTCTACTATTTCTCTGTTTGAAAAACAGTAAAGTTTATTATATTAGAAAAATCAGAACCTTTTAAAATTTCTGTCCAGTTTGGAGTGATTTCCACAGGACTTGATTTTTTTATAGCATTACTTTTCAGAACAATTGGCTTTTTCATGAGTAAATTACGTACTAAGACCTGCCATATATTCTTAGTGTGTTGGAAGTAGGCAAACACTCCTCACATGATTTCTATAGAGAAGGAAATTAACATCTTTCCTGACAGTGAAAAATTAAATAGCCATTGGACTGTGAACTCAAATTATTCTGAAGAATTCAGTGTCTCCTCACTATAGTTTGCCTTGTTAATCTCTGAGTAAAAAGTGTGTAAACAGAGTTCTCTAACTGCTACCTATTCCTAAAATCATACTAACATGCTTCGTAAATCTTTAAATTTGCTCCTTTTTCAGACCCCCCAGTGACTCCATCTATGTTATTTCTTTTTTTTTTAATACTGCTTTCTTTTTTCCCCTAAGTGAGCTTATTCCATAAAGTGTTTATGTCTTCAGATTTTCACTTCATTTCTCAGGAGAAATATAAAAAAATTATATTCTATTATTTTCTCCCTAAATGATTTTTTCTTATATGATTTTTCCTCATATGATTTTTTCTCATATGTACACATTCTCTCATAAATGATAAGCTACTTGAAGGAAAGGAATGTGCATTTCTACACGATGATTATAACACTTTTATCCCAAGAGAACTAAAAGGGAAAGCATGTATTGCTTTTATAATTACAATTGTATACATTAGATACTATTATTAGATTTTTCAAACTGGAAGAGAGATATCATTATATCCATGTGATTTCCTTAATACCCAGATCTATAGCATGATTATAGCTGACTTCATCACAAAAAGAAAATATCTCTACTTATCATTTATATTACCCCCATAAGAAGGATAATTTTCCAGCTCTGTCCTCATTTCTTTAGTCATTTGAGCTACAGATCCAGAGTGAAATCCATTTCATTTCTTGAGGACCACTGGGCTTCCCTCTGAATTGGAAGTGGTTTAGGTGGCCTGAGAATGGAATTGTATTTGTATAAATAATGTGCTTTAATGGTGTACATGAAACTAAGAAAATGTTGTTGCTTTCAAAGTATGCTGCCTGGAAAGCACAGGTGGGATTTGTGGATTCACTGCTTAAATATTTATGAAGCTATTTAGACATATTTTATTTATTGCAAAAATGTTTATACTATAATTATTTCAAGAATTAAGCTTCTACATGCTATCAGGGGCTAAAACTAAAATCTGATGCTTCTCAATTACGTCCCTCTAATACTAGATCATATCCAAGTATATAGGGTGAGAAAAGTTCTTCAGTGGGTATTTGTTGCCATAAACCTATCGATCTATCTATCAATCAATTTATATTTTAAAAGCATCTTCTATGTGAAAACCCATTGGATACGTCCCCTGCATATTGCAATATAGATTTACATTTACCACTTAGAAAGATATGGAAGCTGGTATACATTAACTCATTTCAGACCCAAACCAACTTTGCACTTAGGCCCGCTTATAATTCCCATTATACAGATGGGGAAACTTTCGCTGAAGTATATAAGCCTAAAGTTAACTTGAAGGCATAAATACAAACTGACAACTTTTGGTAAACATCAGAGTAGGATTGAGAATCCATTCAAAACAAATTAATGGGATTTAGAAGAATAAATTACACAGTTGAGTTATTAAAATACAAAGAAATCAGGCTTCAGTAAAGTAACTGACCTGTGAACTATATTCAGCCTTCAATTAAATATTAGATATCTCATTTTTTACAAATTCACCTAACTCTCAACATTATATAAGCATTCATGTGAAGTGATCATAATGTGAAATCTTTCACATAAAATTCCAGATTTCTGGCTTTTATTACAAAAAGAATAAAACAAACAGAAAAAGAAATGAGATGGTCTGGAAATATTTGTTTCCCATTTTCAGATGCTCACAGTCAGCCTGATCTAAATACTGGCCTTCCACTTAAGATGAATATTTGCTCTCCATTTTACCTTGAACTTCACTGCTCTGTAAATGCCTCTTAGAGCCAAACTGTCTCCTAACGATATTTAATGCCCTTGCTTATGTAGTCAAATGTGCTAAATGTACATTGTTTCTTCATCATTTTTTGTTATGTCAATGTTATTCATTAATACTGGGTGGCAATTAGTTCACTCAGATGATTTTTGTTATTAGACATAATAAATGGATGTTTTCTCAGCTTTCCTTCCCAGAGATGTGTAGTTAAATTTAGGGATGAATAAGGTGAATTGTTCAGAACAGTCTTTCAGTTAACTCCTTCTTTTCCTTCTCCTACAAGTGTATTCCAATTCTTTTATTTTAATTTTAAGCACTCTATTTGATTGGGTCTTTCTTCTTCTCCTTCTCCTTCTCCTTCTCTTTCTCTTCCTTCTCCTCCTCCTCTTCTTCTTCTTTCCTTTTTCTCCTTGTTCTTCAGGGCAAAGAGCAGGGTACTATCTAGTCAATTTTGAAACAATAAGTTTAAAAAAATTAAAGCTAAACTATAATAGCTTCTACTATTTGTGTTTATCATAAGTAAAATAATCTTACAATACTCCCTGTTTCATTTTATTTCTTTCTTTGCATTAAATCATTAGACTTGAAATATAGTTCCAGGCACTGAAAATAAATATGGCCAAACTTTAAACCCAGTAAGATGACATATTTGATGCTCAAAGAATGAATGTAAGTGACATACCACCGGCAGCTGTCTTCCCATATCCCTGCAGACCACTAGGTAGAAAAGTTTAGGAATTTTAAATTTCAAGCTGCAAGATCTCAGGAAATCTTTACCGTCCATTTCAGTCACATATACAAGTTGCAATATACTTCTTTTCTCCAATCTCTTTATGACATTCTCGGTGCACTGTCCTCACATTTTCTCATTTTTTGTGCTTCCAGCATGATGATTTGTTGAGTGCTCACTGAGTTGAATTATAAAGCAAAAGAGAATACAGGAGCAAGTCCTTTATGAAAAACTTTCATGGTCTTATTTATAAGCTTTCAGGCCTTATTATCCCTTCTTGTTTTTTTGTTTTTTTGCCTTTGGCATTTATGTCTCACAACGTAAAAGGTAGCAAACATGACTTTAAAAGATACAACTGCAGGTGAAAACTTTCAATAGGAAAAAGACATATGAGGAAAGGGTGATATGGCTGTTTTGAAAGTGTGAATTGCATACTGGAACTGTTATACCACCAAACAAGCCATGGAAATGCACCTTTGGAGGTGAAAATATGATTTTCAGGAATGTGATAATAGTTTTTACAGAGTACAAAGAAAATATCATTGAAAATTTGCTATTCCTTTTATTTTTCACTACAAACATTAGAAAATTGAATAAAAGATCACATCAAAGAAAATAAAATTGACATCAATCTTTCTTTCTTTTCTTTCTTTCTTTTTTTTTTTTTTGGTCAAAATGAAACCTCTGTATCCTCCTGGAAAAGAACATTCTACCTACTGTGGCCATTTCTTAGTTAACTACTGTAAGCTGAGTGACTTTGGAATAGGGAAGAAGTCAGTGGAGATCTCTGCCAATGAGGTGACTGGAGGAATGATTGCCAAGGTTGCCTGCATACCAGAATCTCATGGAAGCTTCAGAAACATTGTTGTAGGGTCCCAATAACAGACATGCTCATGTCATTGATTTGGAGGATAGCCCAGGCATCAGGCTTTAAAACCCCAAAATGTTTCCAATTTTAACCGAGGTTGTGAACCACTGAGAAATGGAAACTATTTAAATTGTAAAAGAAAGGGAAAAAGTATAAAGAAGAAACAAGAAAAGAAGTCAGGTTCCCACTTGAAATAGAACCAGAGGGAACTAGAGGGAGAACAACAAGAGCACCCCAAACCCCCAAACCCAGTAGGAGAAGAGAAATAGTAAAAATCAGAGCAGAAATAAACAACATAGAGACCCAAAGAAACAGTTGAACAGATCAATGAAACCAAGTGTTGTTGTTGTTGTTTTTTTTAAATAAACAAAATTGACAAACCTCTAGCCAGGCTTCTCAAAAAGAAAAGAGAGATAACCCAAATAGACAAAATCATGAATGAAAATGGACTTATTACAACCAACCGCTCAGAAATACAAGCAATCATCAGGGAATACTATGAAAAATTAAATGCCAACAAATTGGACAACTTAGAAGAAATGGACAACTTCATAAACACATACTCACTATCAAAATTCACACGGGAAGAGATAGAAAATCTGAACAGACTCATAACTAGTGAGGAAATTGAATCAGTGATCAAAAATCTCCCAACAAATAAGAGCCCTGGACCAGATGGCTTCCCTGGGGAATTCGCCCAGACGTTTAAAACAGAGTTAATACCCATTCTTCTCAAACGATTCCAAAAACTAAAAATAGAAGGACAACTTCCGGACTCATTATAAGAAGACAGCATCACTTTGATTCCCAAGCCAGACAGAGACCCAGCAAAAAAAGAGAACTACAGACCAACATCCTTGATAAATACAGATGCAAAAATCCTCAACAAGATCCTTGCAAATCGAATCCAGCAGCACATAAAAAGAGTTATCCACCAAGATCAAGTGGGATTCATTCCTGGGTTACAGGGCTGGTTCAATATTTGCAAATCAATCAATGTGATCCATCACATCAACAAAAGAAAAGATAAAAACCATATGATCCTGTTGATAGATGCAGAAAAAGCATTTGAAAAATACAGCATCCCTTCTTAATAAAGACTCTAGAAAAAGTCGGGATAGAAGGAACTTACTTAAACATCATAAAAGCCATCTAGGAGAAGCCCTCAGCTATCATCATCCTCAACGGGGAAAAACTGAGAGCTTTCCCCCTGAGATCAGGAACACAACAGGGATGTCCACTCTCACCACTGTTTGTTTAACATAGTGCTGGAAGTCCTAGCATCAGCCATCAGACAACAAAAGTAAACAAAAGGCATCAGAGTTGGCAAAGAAGTCAAACTTTCACTTTTTGCAGACGACATGATACTCTACATCGAAAACCCGACAGACTCCACCAGAAGCCTACTAGAACTGATCCAAGAATTCAGCCAAATTGCAGGGTACAAAATCAACGTATAGATATCGGTTGCATTATTATACACCAACAATGAAGCAACAGAAAGAGAAATCAAGAAACTGATCCCATTCACAATTGCACAAAAAACCATAAAATACCTCGGAATAAACCTAACCAAGGATACAAGAGGTCTGTATGATGAAAACTATAGAAAACGTATGAAGGAAATTGAAGAAGACACAAGGAAATGGAAAAACATTCCACGCTCATGGATTGGAAGAACAAATATAGTTAAAATGTCATTACTACCCAAAGCAATCTACACATTCAATGCAATCCCAATAAAAATTTCACCAGTATTCTTCTCAAAACTACAACAAATTATCCTAAAATTTGTATGGAACCACAAAAGACCCCAAATAACCAAAGTAATATTGAAGAAGAAAACCAAAATGGGAGGCATCACCATCCCAGATTTTAGCCTCTACTACAAAGCTGTCATCATCAAGACAGTATGGCACAAAAACAGACATATAGACTAATGGAATAGAATTGAGAACTAAGAACTGGACCCAAAAGTGTACAGCCAACTAATCTTTGACAAAGCAAGAAAGAATATCCAATGGAAAAAGACAGCGTCTTTAACAGATGGTGCTGGGCGAACTGGACAGCAACATTCAGAAGAATGAAACTAGATCATTTTCTCACACTATACAGAAAAATAAACTCAAAATGGATAAAGGACNCCATCAAAACCCTAGAGGAGAAATCCAGAAACAACCTCCTTGACCTCCACCGCAGCAATTTCTTACTTGACACATCTCAAAGGCAAGGGAATC
This sequence comes from Hyaena hyaena, assembly GCF_003009895.1. Taxonomy (NCBI): domain Eukaryota; kingdom Metazoa; phylum Chordata; class Mammalia; order Carnivora; family Hyaenidae; genus Hyaena; species Hyaena hyaena. The sequence goes on from NW_024082441.1 coordinate 53,407, forward strand.
AACAGCAAAAATAAACTATTGGGACCTCATTGAGATTAAAAGCTTCTGCACGGCAAAGGAAACAATCCATAAAACTAGTAAGCAACCGATGGAATGGGAAAAGATAGTTGCAAATGACATATCAGATAAAGGGCTAGCACCCAAAATCTATAAGGAACTCACCAAACTCCACACCTGAAAAACAAACAATCCAGTGAAGAAATAGGCAGAAGCTATGAACAGACACTTCTCCAAAGAGGACATCCAGATGGCCAACAGACACATGAAACGATGCTCAGCATCCCTCCTCATCAGGGAAATACAAATCAAAACCACACTGAGATACCACCTCACGCCAGTGAGAGTGGCTAACATGAGTAAATCGGAGGACTCTATATGCTGGCAAGGATATGGAGAAACGGGCACCCTCCTACACTGTTGGTGGGAATGTAAACTGGTACAGCCCCCCTGGAAAATAGTGTGGAGATTCCTCAAAAAATTAACAACTGAACTCCCCTAGGACCCAGCAGTAGCACTGCTAGGAATTTACTCAAGAGATACAGGAGTGCTGATGCATAAGGATACATGACCCCAATGTTTATAGCAGCATCCTCAATAATAGCCAAAACATGGAAAGAGCCTAAGTGTCCATCAACGGACGAATGGATCAAGAAGATGTGGTTTATCTGTACCATGGAATACTACATAGCAATGAGAAAGAATGAAATCAGGCCATGTGTAGCAACACGGATGGAACTTGAGGGTGTTATGCTGAGCGATATAAGTCAGGCAGAGAAGGACAGATTCCATATGTTTGCACATATAGGAGGATTAGGAGGAACTTAGCAGAGGACCATGGGGGAGAAGAAGAGGAAAAATAGTTGGGAAGAAGGGAGTGAGGCAAACCATGAGAGACTCTTAAATGCTGAGAACTGAGGACTGATGGGGGTGGGGGGAGGGAAAGGGGGTTGATGGGCATGGAGGAGTGTACTTGTGGGGATGAGCACTATGTGTTATATGGAAACCAACTTGACAATAAACTATTTTTTAAAAATCTAATTAAATTAAAAAAAAGAAGTCAGGTCCTGTTTTATTTCTATAATTCATCCATATGTACATATATATACACACACACACATATATATATATATAGGAAAGAGGGAAAAAGTAACTTTGCTCTCCATTGAAAGGAGAGGTATTAAACAGCTTTCATACTTTGCACTAATTAAAATCTTTGATACAGAACAAAAATGGCAATTTCATATAGCTCAGCCCATTCCGTAATTGGCCAAAAAGTATAAATATATTCAATAGTGGTAAATGTATAGTGACATAAAGGATACTGCATTAAATATCAGGCTTACTAATGTGAATAAAATATATAATTGTGTATCTTAATGTTTTATAAAGCTTTATAGTTTACAAAATGCTTTCGTATGCAGTGTCTTGTTTATTTATTTATTTGAAGTAACACAAGAGGGAAACTTTATTAAAGAGAAAATATGCTCTGGAGATATAAGAGGGAACGAGAGAGCATTGTGCCCCCTGAGAGTTGAATTTCTATCTTTTTTTATTAATGTTTTCTTTTTAAGCTTTAAACACCGAGTGCCCATCACAGGACACTCCTTAATCCTCCTCATCATCTATATCACCCATCCTCCCCCAACCACTTCCCCTCTGGTAACCATCAGTGTGTTTTGTTTCCTGGTTTATCTCTCTTTTTTGTTCCCCGTGCTCATTTGTTTTGTTTCTTAAATTCCATATATGAGTGAAATCATACAGTATTTATCTTACTCTTTCTGACTTATTTTGCTTAGCATTATACTCTCTAGCTTCACCCATGTTGTTGCAAAGGCAAGATTTCGTTTTTCTTATGGCTGAATAATATTCCATTTTATATGTATACCACTTCTACTTTATCCATTCATCAATCCATGAACACTTGGGCCACTTCTGTATCTTGGTTGTTGTTAATAATGCTCTTGTAAACATCAGAGTGCATGTATCCCTTCGAGTATGTATTTTTTTAATTCTTTGGGTAAATACTTAGTAGAGCAATTGTGGTTTGTAGGATAGTTCTACTTCTAAGTTTTTGAGGAACCGCTGTATTGTTCCCCAGAGTGGCTGCACCAGTTTACATCCCCACCAAAAGTGCAAGACAATTTCCCTTTCTCTTCATCTTCCCCAATACTTGTTATTGCTTTTGTTGTTGAGGTTAGCCATTCAGACAGATGTGAGGTGGTGTCTCATTGTGGCTTTTTAATCCAGTTTGAATTTATTTTTTGAATGGTGTAAGAAAGTGGTCCAGTTTCATTATTTTGCTTGTTTCTGTCTAGTTTTTGCAGCACCATTTTTAAACAGATTATCGGGGTGTTTTTTTTTTTTTTTTTTTTTTTGCCATTTTTTTTTTTTTTTTTTTTTTTTTTTTTTTTTTTTTTTTTTTTTTTTTTTTTTTTTCATTGGATATTCTTTGCTACTTTGTCGAGGATTAATTGACCATATAACTGTATTTGTTTCTGTATTTTCTACTATGGTTCATTGATTTATGTATCTATTTTTGTGCCAGTACCATACTGTTTTGACCACTACAGCTTTGTAATATAACTTAAAGTCCAGAATTGTGATGCTTCCAGCTTTGCTTTTGCTATTTGGGGTCTTTTGTGGTTCCATACAAATTTTAGGATTGTGTGTTCTATCTCTGTGAAAAATACTGTTGGCATTTTGATAGGTACTGCCTTACATGTGTAGATTGATTTGGTAGTATAAACATTTTAACAATGTTTCTTCTTCTAGTCTATGAGCATGGAATGCTTTTCCGTTACTTTGGGTCATCTTCAGTTTCTTTCATCAATGTTTTAAAGTTTTCAGAGCACAGGTATTTCACTTCTTTGCTTAGGTTTATTCCTAGGTATCTTATTATTTTTGGGTGCAGTTGTAAATGGGGTTGTTTTCTTCATTTCTTTTTATTCTGCTTTATTATTGGTATATAGAAATGCAACAGATTTCTGTAGATTGATTTTATACAGTGTCTTATTTAATTATACCAATAATGCTTCTAGAAAAGTGGAAAGTTATCCTCATTTTACAGATAAAGATACTAAAGCTATGGAAGCTATGTGACATGTCAAAGGTCACACATGCTTAAAGTTAGGCCCATAGTAGAGTTGGTCCAGTGATCCTATAGATAGACCTTGATCAATTAAACTAGAAATTTCTTATCCTTGAGCACATCTGTTTTTTTGGATGCAACTTGCTTCTTGGCTTAGGGACAATCTGTATTCTAGTAACAACTCACTTGAATGCTTTCTGATTATATTGAAGACATTCTGAAGAATGTTGCAGATGTTAAGCTGAATATATAAAAAGATGTCTCTGTCCTCCATGACACCAGGATAGTACCACTTAAATGATCCTTTGGGTAAAGAAAAAAAAAACATTCCTTTGTTAAATAGCAAAATACAATAAAATCATAATAGAATCATAGAATCATAGTCATAATGGAATCTCCTTTGTTCTAGACTCTGTACTTGGCATGTCAAAGGCATTTAAT
>NW_024082441.1:58742-61790 GCF_003009895.1 Hyaena hyaena
CAACCACTTCCCCTCTGGTAACCATCAGTGTGTTTTGTTTCCTGGTTTATCTCTCTTTTTTGTTCCCCGTGCTCATTTGTTTTGTTTCTTAAATTCCATATATGAGTGAAATCATACAGTATTTATCTTACTCTTTCTGACTTATTTTGCTTAGCATTATACTCTCTAGCTTCACCCATGTTGTTGCAAAGGCAAGATTTCGTTTTTCTTATGGCTGAATAATATTCCATTTTATATGTATACCACTTCTACTTTATCCATTCATCAATCCATGAACACTTGGGCCACTTCTGTATCTTGGTTGTTGTTAATAATGCTCTTGTAAACATCAGAGTGCATGTATCCCTTCGAGTATGTATTTTTTTAATTCTTTGGGTAAATACTTAGTAGAGCAATTGTGGTTTGTAGGATAGTTCTACTTCTAAGTTTTTGAGGAACCGCTGTATTGTTCCCCAGAGTGGCTGCACCAGTTTACATCCCCACCAAAAGTGCAAGACAATTTCCCTTTCTCTTCATCTTCCCCAATACTTGTTATTGCTTTTGTTGTTGAGGTTAGCCATTCAGACAGATGTGAGGTGGTGTCTCATTGTGGCTTTTTAATCCAGTTTGAATTTATTTTTTGAATGGTGTAAGAAAGTGGTCCAGTTTCATTATTTTGCTTGTTTGTCTCACATTTAGGGCTTTCCCCATTTTGACTTTATTTTTGTGTGTGGTATAAGAAATTGGTACTTTTTCGTTCTTCTGCATGTCTTTGTCCAGTTTTTTGGTGTTTTTTTTTTTTTTTTTTTTTTTGCCATTGGATATTCTTTGCTACTTTGTCGAGGATTAATTGACCATATAACTGTATTTGTTTCTGTATTTTCTACTATGGTTCATTGATTTATGTATCTATTTTTGTGCCAGTACCATACTGTTTTGACCACTACAGCTTTGTAATATAACTTAAAGTCCAGAATTGTGATGCTTCCAGCTTTGCTTTTGCTATTTGGGGTCTTTTGTGGTTCCATACAAATTTTAGGATTGTGTGTTCTATCTCTGTGAAAAATACTGTTGGCATTTTGATAGGTACTGCCTTACATGTGTAGATTGATTTGGTAGTATAAACATTTTAACAATGTTTCTTCTTCTAGTCTATGAGCATGGAATGCTTTTCCGTTACTTTGGGTCATCTTCAGTTTCTTTCATCAATGTTTTAAAGTTTTCAGAGCACAGGTATTTCACTTCTTTGCTTAGGTTTATTCCTAGGTATCTTATTATTTTTGGGTGCAGTTGTAAATGGGGTTGTTTTCTTCATTTCTTTTTATTCTGCTTTATTATTGGTATATAGAAATGCAACAGATTTCTGTAGATTGATTTTATACAGTGTCTTATTTAATTATACCAATAATGCTTCTAGAAAAGTGGAAAGTTATCCTCATTTTACAGATAAAGATACTAAAGCTATGGAAGCTATGTGACATGTCAAAGGTCACACATGCTTAAAGTTAGGCCCATAGTAGAGTTGGTCCAGTGATCCTATAGATAGACCTTGATCAATTAAACTAGAAATTTCTTATCCTTGAGCACATCTGTTTTTTTGGATGCAACTTGCTTCTTGGCTTAGGGACAATCTGTATTCTAGTAACAACTCACTTGAATGCTTTCTGATTATATTGAAGACATTCTGAAGAATGTTGCAGATGTTAAGCTGAATATATAAAAAGATGTCTCTGTCCTCCATGACACCAGGATAGTACCACTTAAATGATCCTTTGGGTAAAGAAAAAAAAAACATTCCTTTGTTAAATAGCAAAATACAATAAAATCATAATAGAATCATAGAATCATAGTCATAATGGAATCTCCTTTGTTCTAGACTCTGTACTTGGCATGTCAAAGGCATTTAATATCTGAATTAATCTTCAAAAGAAACTTATCCCCATTTAATAGCAGAAACTGAGACTCAGAGATTTGTCCAATTGTAGGGTCCCTGCTCTTTCTGTAATTCTGGAGGCATACCAAAAAAGAGCTTTCCTGAGAGTGAGTTCTGGGTTCTAATCTTGACTGTGTCACCAACTAGTTATATACCTCATACTTCCGAGAAGCTCGAGTCTTTATGTAGGTCTTGTCTAATTCTAAAAGTACATATGAGCTATAATTAAAAATATAACTTTAAATTGTTGATAATTTGGCTTCTGTTAATTGAATGCGGTCGGCATTTGCTGTCTTCCATTTCTCTTCTATCTCCATATTGCCTGGAATCCAAGTTCCCAGTATCCTTCAGTGAACCACCCTTCTTCTCAATCTCAGTATCAGATTTTCAAGTAGAATTGCCTGTACCTCTGGCCCTCTAAGTGCACCTGTGACTTCAGCATGGTTAATCATGGACTCTTTACCACAATAATTGTTCTATATACAGGAGATAACCCAATTCTGGTCAAAGACATCAGAAGTAAGACTTATTTTTCCAAACTCATCCAAAAGAAGCTTTTTTTTTTTCTTTCCTGCTGAACTTGGAAGCAGAATGATATATGCATGGAGCTACTGGACATTAAGAATTAGACTAACACGGGGCGCCTGGGTGGCTTAGTCGGTTAAGCGTCGGACTTTCGCTTAGGTCATGATCTCGCAGTTCGTGGGTTCGAGCCCCGCATCGGGCTCTGTGCTGACTGCCAGCTCAGAGCCTGGAGCCTATTTCAGAGTCTGTATCTCCCTCTCTCTCTGACCCTCCCCTGCTCACGCTGTCTCTCTCTCTCTCCCCTAGGGAAAAAAAAAAGAATTAGACTAATAGATGTGCATAACCAATGTATGGACTTAAAATGTGACATGTCGATGTCACTTGAATCTCTAACTCAAACTTTTCCTAATATCTTCAATATTATAAGTAATAAAGTTACTTATTTTTTAATTTATTTATTTTAACTTTAAGTTTACTTCGTCTTAACTTTTCATCACTTGGAAGTGAAAAAGTTCTAATTGACACATACCTTTTTTAAAAAATTTATTTATTTTCTATTTATTTTTTTACAAATAGTTTATTGTTAAATTGGTTTCCATATAACACCCAGT
>NW_024082441.1:62055-192179 GCF_003009895.1 Hyaena hyaena
CGATGTAGTATTCCATGGTATAGATAAACCACATCTTCTTGATCCATTCGTCCGTTGATGGACACTTAGGCTCTTTCCATGTTTTAGCTATTGTTGAGAGTAATTGACACTTATACCTTAAAGGCATCCTTTATTAGCAGATGCAAAGCATGTGGGTGATTACTATGGGTTTAGATCATGGATACCTATCTGACAGAGTACTTATTTTAACCTCAATTGTGTCAAAGCAGATGAATCCCGGGGCGCCTGGGTGGCTTAGTCGGTTAAGCGTCCGACTTTCGCTTAGGTCATGATCTCGCGGTTCGTGGGTTCGAGCCCCGCGTCGGGCTCTGTGCTGACTGCCAGCTCGGAGCCTGGAGCCTGTTTCAGTCTGTGACTCCCTCTCTCGCTGACCCTCCCCTGCTCACGCTGTCTCTCTCTCTCTACTAGAAATAAATAAAAACATAAAAAAAAAAAATTAAAAAAAAAAAAAAAGCAGATGAATCCCTAGGAAGCTATTTGTTAGAGATGAAAGAATGTCTCATTCAAGTAGTATTAATCAGTAGTGATAGTTAATGACACAAGTAACTGTAAAGACTTAAAGGTTCATCAGGATTAAGCTGGCCAGCAATATTACAAAGACCTAACTTATTTCTGTATATTTACTTCGCCCTTTGCAATAGCTGTTTTTATCTTAATGCTGCTAGAAAATAGTCTCCAGAAGCTATAGGAGTTACATATTTCTTTGCTCTCTTCCTATAAGTCAAGAGAACAATATTCCCTATAGCTTGTTTAAAAGTGCAAGGAAGCCTTTTTCTCAGAAGCCCTCATTAAATATCTGCTCATAACTAATTGACCCCCTTTTATTCTTATGCCCTGAAACTTACCTGTGGCCTTGGGAATTGCATGTGCTAATTGGCTTAAGTTGGAAGTGGGTTCAGCTTTTCCTGAAACACAAAGGCTGAACCCACCTCCAACTTAAGCCAATTAGCACATCAAATTCCTAGCCCACAGGTAAGTTTCAGGGATGTGATCCAACCTGTTTCCAGGAATGATTTCTGTTATACTGAGCATTTTGGTTTAAACACAAATGTATATAGCTCAATGTCTACATTAACTATAGACATAGGATTTGCTATCATAAAGCATGCAAAATGTGTGAGTCTGTGCTATGGTTTAGCATTTTCAATTCTTCCTGTAATGATATATCCATTACGTACATATTTGGTAGTTTTATTATATGTCAGGAATGATGCTTTTCACTAGGTTATTGCAGAGCAGGTCTGTGGACCTAACTCTACAGTGAAGATCCTACAAAATTATCTCATTTAATTTTTACTAAAGCTCTTTTAGAGTAGGTATTGATATTATCCAGTATTCACATTATATAACCCAGTTCTAGATAAATCAAGCTAAAAGGAAGTAATTGAAGAGACTAGGGAGATAACCGAATTGTTAGGATCTAGAGAACAGGTATTGGAGAAGGAGGCAAATCATCTCCAGTGGTGTAGGCTGCAAGAATCACAACAGTCTTCTAAAAACAATAACTGTTCAGTACACCATAGTCCTCCTTACCACAAAACCCTTACAACATCGCAAATACTTTTATCACTTACTCAAGTGATAAAGCATCTGATTGACCAAGTCAAAGTTACATGCTATGAAAGAGAAAAGAATCTTCAGAATCTGTAGTAGGAAGGACATGATTTTCTATTGAAACTTATGCAATCAAGCGTTCCTCCAAAGTGAGCTAGGGTACTAATAGTAAGCAGATTTGCATCCAGGACATCCAAAGTCTGAGAAATCTCCATGCCACAATTATCTTTATTTTACAGAATGGTTATCTCTAGTTTGCAGATGAAGAAACAGAGGTTCAGACAAAATGAGTCATAAATCCCTTTATTCTCATATTCTCTAAGTGTTAACAACCTTCCATTGAATCAAATGACCGTAGTTTATGATATGTCTGAATTCCTGAGGTATAGGACTTATTTCTGTTTGATGTCCTGCTTATTTTGACCTTGTTTTTAACTTCTGTGTTTTAAAGTTGTAATGTAAGGATTTTGTTAGATTCATTCAACTCCATATTTCTACATAACTTTGTTTCATAAGGTTTTTCTAAAGTCTGTAAGTCGTTAGTCAATTGGATTATCAAATATTTAGCATATTTAAATCTCAGTTGATTCAAAAGGCATGAATTAGAACTAATATACCTACCCCTTCTTGTGAGACTATTTTTTTCAGAATTAAATCTAAAAATATTTATTTGTTTCTAATTTAAGAATTATTTGAGCACATGTGATACTATACTTGATGCTATAAATAAATATGGTGAATTATTAGAAACGTGCTTGCAAGAGAAAGTAACTCAACTCCTATTAGTTTAAGCAAAATAAACAAAAAATTAAAAATTGAAGTTTTTGGACTCAACCATACTGTGATAGGAGGAGTATGGAGCCAGGTCTGGGATACCTTAATTCCAGGACTCTTATACTTAAGACCTCATTACCACTATTTTATCTCTGTTTCTATGTCTCTCTAGCTGCTTGTAAGAGGATGGTTCCAAGGCCTTAATCACTTGGATTATGTCCTATCAATCAGGAGGAAAAATACTACCTTCCTCACCATGGAGAGTTTTATAACTCCATGATGGCTCATATGCCACTCTCCAGATCACTTACACTGTTGTGAGGAATCTGGCTGAGGCTGAGTCACATGCCAAAATCTGTGCCCACAGTTAGCATGCTCTTCAAAAGAAATATAGAAAAAATAGGGGCACCTGGGTGGCTCAGTCAATTAAGCGTCTCACTTCATCTCAGGTCATGATTTTGCAGTTTAAGAGCCCTGGGTGGGGTTCTGTGCTGACAGCTCATAGCCTGGAGCCTGCTTTGGGTTCTGTCTCCCTCTCTTTCTAACCATCCCACACTTGCACTCTATCTGCCTCTCTCTCACTCTCTCTCTCTCTCTCTCTCAAATATAAACATTAAAAAATTTTTTTAAGAAATGAAAGATAATCAAAACAAATATATCTCTGCTTATCAAAGCTTGCAGGACAGAGAAATTTTTTTCTTAACATTTTATTTTATTTTTTGAGAGACAGAGGCAGAGCAAGAGCAGGGAAGGGAAAGAGAGAGAGGGAGACACAGCATCTGAAGGAGGCTCCAGGTTATGAGCTGTAGGCACAGAGCCCAATGCAGGGCTCAAACCCACAACAGTGAGATCATGACCTGAGCCGAAGTCGGGAGCTCAACCAACTGAGCCACCCAGGCAACCCAAGAAATTGTTAAACAAATATAAATTACGATTAATTGCAATTGAATAAGTGCGCCTCATAAAGATGAGAGTAGAAGAAAGGCATTTAATGTATATAATCAGGAAAGGATTCTTATAGAAAATGATGCCTAAGATGATCTACCAAAAAGCATAGGGATTAGCTAGATGAAGGGTATAAGAGGTTCCCCAGCTGAGGGGAAAAGGGATAAAATGGAAGGTATAATTAGACCCCAAAAATCTGTCCTGAGAGTCAAAATTACAAAGTTAAGACATTGAAAGGGATCTTGCATAACCTTTAGTAAGTTTTTTAAAAACCTTTTTAAGGGAATGTGATACCTTATGTTTTATTCCCTTTTTCATCCACATAATTTCTTATTTCTAATTACATTCATGGACCAAGCACTAACCTAGGCTCCAGGATACTTCTGATAGTACTAATACTGCATGACCTTAGGTAAACCATTTCCCTTCTTAGGACCTCCACTTATCCATTGTTATGAGAAAGGAATTGAGTTGTAGTAAAATATTTTCCCCAATAACCTGTGTCTCCTGCAAATAATGGAAGCTTTGAAGCCAATAAACAGATTAGTTTGGGGAAAGAGCAGATTGGGATTAATGGCATAAATGCCATTTGATTAAAGACTCTGAAACTTCAAATATATAATATTCATTATATGTTTATATAATGAAGTGGGTAAAATATGTATCAGTCCTTGTGAAGAAAAGTTCATTTGAAAAGATTAGTTTGAAGAGTCATACAGAATGGGGGTGAGATCTAAGAAATATGCTCCTAGAAGAGGAGCCTCCAAAGTATCTTCTAAGGAAAAACAATCTATGGAGAGTCTTGTTTTTTCTAATTCTGTGCAATCATATGAAGAAGTGAAAAAATAAAGTATCAAGTCATCTGTACATTTACTTGGAAAAAATATTGCCTTCAAGATTAAAGACTGAATTTTGTATCTATCAATTCCTTATTCAGTGCTTTGTATTGTATAAACAATAAATAAATCCTTGATGAAGATAATGATGATGAAGATGATGATGGCAATACTCACAGAGATGATCAAAATCAGAGTAAGTCAATGTATGGATAATCATTTTCTAAACCATAAAGCTCTACAAAAATGAAAGGTGCAATGTTGAAATGGATCTGAGTTGTCATCAGCAATCATAGATTGCCATATTACTGATGTTAGTATTATTCACATGTATATGCAACAATCTCTCATCACCTTATTTTGCAAGCTTTCCAAGGTAAACGTGTGCCACCCTGAGTTTTTTAGAACAAAAGATAAATGAAAAGTCATCAGCAATTTAGCAACCTCAGTATTATTAAAGTTGTTAAAACAATCAAATACAGACTTAAAAGCAACTAAATGTGCTATATTTTCAAGCTCAAAATGTTGCCTTTAAAAACTGCATATATAATGCTAGTTTTATTTTCAAAGGTCAAAAGAAGGACACATTTTTCCCCTGAAGACTATTATTAACAGGTTGGGGAGAAAAATAACTAGAATATGTCACATACATAAGTCAGAGTCATCTGAATGTGTAATATGTATTTTAACATCATTAACATATTCACACTTTCTGATGTTTGCCAAGGATTCATAACTTGGGCTCTCAAAAAATTACCCAAGCATGCTCTACAGAAAAGCAATGCAAAAGGTGGTGAGGAAACCAAAAGGTCAAAATAAAGTATTTCTACCAAATGGAGCCAGCATGTCTCAAAGCACTAGATTTGTAACAAGATAATCTGAGTCAAATACTTGAAAATGAATGCAGATGGAAGGACTGTGAATGTTGCCAGGGCAGGAGATTTCCAAGCGTAATGCTCTCACATTACTGTTATTGATACTTAACAAATCAAAGTGCCGCAGAGGCAGCTCCACACATACTCTACTAACATACAGGACTCCTGGATCCCACAAAGATTGTCTATTGCTAAAACAGGGTAACACACACACCCTAATAAATAGACATTGATATCTAGGTGAGTGAAGGTAAACCTCTCCAGAATTCTAGCAACTACAAGAATCTGAGCCATTGGGACACCTCATTTATCAACAATTGTGTGACAAGTCAATGGAGATCTAATGGTTTGGTAATGGTTGCTCTTAAGACAAAAGACTATTGAGTCTGGGGTCTCAGCTAACAACTGTAATATGTATAAAATTTGTGTATACTTTTAAACATAAGCCCACCATCTATCCTGACAGATAGTAATAGAGAAGCCTTCTAACCACTGGATAGTTTAAGCAATGATTAAACTTGATACTAAATTGATAAAAAATATTGTTCATGAGGGGTGCTTGATTGGCTCAGTCTGTTGAGCCTGCTGTTCTGAATCTCAAGGCTCTATGTTCCTACGTTAGGTGTAAAGAGGTCTTAAAAATAAAAAATCTTTAGGAGTGCCTAGATGGCTCAACCAGTTAAGCACCCAACTCTTGATTTTGGGTCAGGTCATGATCCTGTGGTTCATGAGATCAAACCCTAATTTGGGCTCTGTGCTGGCAGTGTCTGACAGTGTGGAGCCTCCTTGAGATTCTCCCTCTCCCTCTCTCTCTCTCTGTCCCTCCCTTTCTCTCTAACTAACTAAACAAAGTTTTTAAAAAGTATTTTAAAATATAAATAGATATATTTAAAATATATATTGTTAATAATTTTTTTTAAAAAATTAGTGTTTATTTTTAAGAGAGAGAGAGAGACAGAGTGCAAGTGGGGAAGGAGCAGAGGGAGAGGGAGACATAGAATCTGAAGCAGGCTCCAGGCTCCAAGCTGTCAGCAGAGAACCCACCTTGGGACTCGTTCAACCCATTGAGCCATCCAGATGCCCTGTTAATGAATTTTTTAACACCTCCACAGAGCCTATTTGGGCCTCCCACCTTATTAATGTGGTTGTTGCAGAGGTTAAAAAGTAGTACTTTTTGTTGTCAAGGTTATCAAGATTGGTAGATTTTTATACCAGTTTTGGTGTCAGTAATGGACTCTAGCAAAAATAACCATTGTCAACAAATAAATAAGCCACTGATTTGATCACAGAAGTGAACACAGTCACAATCCTATGCAAACATTAGATAGATAGATAGATAGATAGATAGATAGATAGATATTCATAGGTAATCTTACAGATTCATTCAGGCTTCTCAGAGGTCAAGAGAGACCCAGAACATTTTCATTTTCTGACATCCCTAGCATATTGAAAATTAGGAAAGGCCAACACCAGGGTAACAAAAATTATAAGATGTTTCAGATGTTTACATGTAACAAGTGTCTGATGAAAGTGTTTTCAATTCTGTCACTATTTCTGCAACTACATAATATACCTTATTTGAAGATAATGTTAGAAACTAACTTGAAGCCACTGCCTGATTGTAATTGCCAGGCTTGCCCTATGATATGGGATTTAACTTTCAAATATGAATGTAGTAGGAAGAATAATAGACAAATACTTTATGCAAATATCATTATATAGGAAGGAATAATAAACAAATAGAAAATACTGTTTGAAAATTTTTTAAAAAGCCAAGGCTGAGGGAGAGGAATAAATATTTAAATAATTAAAAACATAATATCTGAAAGTGCCTTCTCATTTTTAATGATTCTCTAACGGTGCATCATGTATTGTGGTCATTGGGATACATGTCTTAGAATTAGAAGCCAAAGACAGTGTATCAAGCACAGAAAACAGGTATTGGACTTACAAAGGCAAAAGAGACTTCACCCCATACCATGTGTTAGCACTGCCTGGTATGTTGTGGATGCTCAAACAAATGTTGTTATATAAATGAATGAATGAGTAAATGAATGTTAGCCTTATTGTAATATTAGGTGACAAGGTGATTTGATTATTGTATTTTGTAGCTACACCTTTTCCATTTCATGAAGAACTTGGAGAATCTCCAGTACAGGCTGAGTCTCCAGTGCTTTAAATAGATTTTGTTTCTGCTGAGAAAGCGGTTCTTGGTTTGTTGGTCTAAGAGGAGATTTTCAGTGGTAGTCTGAGGCTGCAGCTTTCATGAGATATGTAATCAATCTTGCATCGAATGCATGAACTCTTGCTAAGGATGTATATTGCATGACCCTCTACTTAAATCAAATGCTTTGTGAACACTCTTCAACCTTCAAGACACAGTAGACACAGTGAGCCAAGACCACATCTTTGAAGGGTTTCACTGTCTTCAGGGATGACCCAGTTATTATTCATGGGTGGGTCTAAGGGTCCCTGAAGGTATATTTCCCTAATGCTTGACACGTTTAAGATGATTAGCAGCAGACACATAAAACTCCAAGGAATTTAGTCAAGACAGAAGTCAATTTCCTCTGGTGTTCCTATGCCACAACAGTCTGGGGGAAGAGCTCTGACATTGAGGTACAACTCACACATATCTAATATTTTGATAGATTTGAATAACAAATACCAAACAATATCACATTCATTGATTGAATTAAACTCATTATTTCTTTACTCTATATCAAGTAGATACTAACAACTCTAGTCCTTCATACCTTAAAACCAAGCCATTCAGACACTTGACTATATATGTGTGTGTATATATATTATTCTATTACTACATAGATATATATATCTATATATATTTGATTTTGAAAAATAGAAATCACTAAAACTAAAGCCTGTTCATACTTACTTCATAAAAAGTCCTTACATTTTAAGGGAAGTACAGTCAATTAAATAGTAGTCTCTGTCACCAGGAGAAACAAATATTGGAAAATTCTGTACATACTGAGAAGTAGCCTTTCAGCAGTCCTTCTAAGACTGATTTCAGTGGGCTGGGAGATTTCTCTTAGTACAGCAGGAAATGAAATTAGTCACATAGACCACAGTAAAATATGCTTGTTTAGCACAAAACAGTAAGAAAAGGGTGGCAATGATTCACCATGACTACAGAGAATGATTTTGGAAAGAACTGAAATGATAACTAAAGAAGTTTTATTTGAAAGTATTTAAGAAGCAATTACAGACAATGAAGAGTAAAAAAAAAAACAAAAAACAAGATAAATGATAGAGTAGTAAGTAGTTGAAAGCTGATGAAAAACAAATAAAGCTTATTCATGTAATAATAGGTTGCAGGAAAGTTGCTAGAGTAGAATATTCTGTCAGTATTAAGAAGAAGGACAAATACATTTATGCTTAGCTATTTGAAGAATAAATCCTTGTGTGTATTTTTATCAGTCCTCCAAAAGAATAAAAGGGTACACTTAGTAAGCAAGTTAGGGTTTTATGGTCCTAATCAGGGTCAAATTTTTAACAATAAGTCAAATGCTAACATACACAAAAGGGCCCTGCAAAGCAATAACATTAGTTAAAAATGTGAAATTCTCCTGAGTTGGTACAATTTCCCAGCAAACACATTATGCTTAAATTGTATTCAGAACTTAAATTACCAAGACTAAACAGAAAATGCTTCTAGCTAAGGCTGTTTGATGATATCTTGAGCTGTAAATTTCTCAGAAAGAGGTTTATGCTAGTTTTCATTTTCTTTCATTCTTCATTCTTCCTTCCTTCCTTCCTTCCTTCCTTCCTTCCTTCCTTCCTTCCTTCCTTCCTTCCTTCCTTCCTTCCTTCCTTCCCTTTTCTTCTTTCTTTCTTTCTTTCTTTCTTTCTTTCTTTCTTTCTTTCTTTCTTTCTTTCTTTCTTTCTTTTCTTTCTTTCTTTCTGTAGTAGAGAAGGTACAATTTTTCCAAAGACCTAAATAAAGAACAGCACTTCTTCAATAATTACTTTAAAACTAGCTCAGGAAACATGCTGATCTTAACTTATAAATATAAAATAACTTTAATACAAGAGGTTTTAAGACATTCAATTAGGACTCAAGAGATTATATTTTTTCAGAACTCAGTGTCATAACATATAACCAGATGCTATGTGTTGTAACTTCCCTAGTGTTTTTAATTCTAAGAACATCTTTTATATGAAGAGTTGAGGTTGTATTTGTGTGCAGTTTGGTTCACTTCCCATAAGTTTTTGTAAGATAACATGATAAGTAAGAGCCATCTAATGCATGAAATGTTGAGTCCAGAGTTTCAAATATCTTCTTTAACCACAGCCTACTTTTAGTTTTTTGTTTGTTTGTTTTGTTGTTGTTTTAATCTCTAAGGTGGTGTTGCTAAAAAGCAAGTTGAAAATCACTCAGGAATTATTTCTACTTCCATACTAACCTGTTTCCTACCTTGAATAACTGCTATTATATATTGCCATTTATAATCCTACCACACTGTAATTCTAGAAATAAACTGAGCTAATAATAAGTGCTATAAGCTTAAAGAGACTTCAGAAATTACTAATTACTGTGGTTTTCATATTGTTCCTTCTTTAATGTCTGCAAAGGGGAACAGGTTGAAGGAGGAGACAGGCAGCTGTGATTTTAAGACACCTTCATTCAAAGAGATTATCAAACATCACAATGCACCCACATGAATAAAATATTTGAAATAATTTTATAACTATGTTGCTGACATTGTGTGGCTATAAGAAATTCACTTAATTTATTGTGTTTGAGTTCTCAACAATCATAATGCATAATTAGGAATTCTTGCTAAGTGAAAAAAGTCTAATCCACACAATATCCTCAAAGTGATGAAATTTTTATGGATAGTGAAGTTAACAAAGTATGTTCACAAATATCCAATCAAATATTTATTAGTTTATCTTTTGAAGGTTTTTGGGTTTTTTTTTTTGTTTTGGAGACTATACATGTTTTCCAGTTATCAAATATTCTGAAGGTGCTGAAAATTTATAGGCGCTAGCCCTGTGATTCCTGATGGGTAGAATGGATTTACTCTCATCTCTGCTTTAACAAGAGCTGATCACTTTTGAGCTATCTTATCATTGGACATTTAATAAAAAGCAATGTTTGGAGTTAGCTAATACAGAACTTTTTAACCTACCAAATGTGGAAACAGAAAAACATAAAGGTCCATTTTGAAACGAGAAATTAGGAGATCAGCAAAATAAGACATTTACGAAAGAAATTAGCTTATTTTTAGGGAAAATTATAAAGTCATCGCCTGGATATTTCATTTATTCATATTCAATGCAGTAAACTGCCTTTGCTCCAGAATATGTAAATTATCTTTGGGATTTGAATGCTGGCTAGCTAAATTACTTGGGGTATTTTTTTATAATCCAATTCAGACTTATTCTCCCACACTCTTTTCTTTATCATGAGGTTTCAGGTCCCCAAGTCTCCTGACACCTAAGTCTGAGGAGGTATAAATGCTCTAAGATGAGCACAACACACATTTTTACCTCTATTAGAGTAAAAATTAAAATGCTATATTTTACACATAATGAATTTTGTGAAATATATTTTCAGTATTTGCAAAAAGCCATAAAACATAGTGCAGGATGTAATAACAGTTCAAAAAATAACCCTGTAGGATGGAAACGATTTCCCAATGAACTCTTTCTTCTTCCTCATCTTGAGCTAAGAACTTTGTTTATCACTCCTTCTAAATTCTGTGTGAAAACCTGAAATATGACTTCAGATCATCTCACTTCTTGTTGTATTAAAGTAATATACTTGTGCTTTATTTTTATTTATTTATTTTTTCATTTTAGTTACTTAACATGCAGTGCAATATTGGTTTCAAGAGTAGAATTCAATGATTCATCACTTATATTCAATACCCAGTGCTCATCACAAGTGCCCTCCTTAATACTCATCACTCATCTTATCCATCTCCTACCCATCTCCCCTCCAGAAACCCTCCCATGTTCTCTATAGTTAAGAGTCTCTTGTGGTTTGTCTCCCTCTCTTCTCTTCCCCCCCTTTCCATATGTTCTTCTGTTTTGTTTCCTAAATTCAACATATGAGTGAAATCATATGGTATTTGTCTTTCTCTGAGTGACTTATTTTGCTTAGCATAATATGTTCTATCTCCATCCATGTTGTTGCAAATGGCAGGATTTCATTTTTTTGATGCCTTCATCAAAAAAGCATTTTATCCATTATTCATTTATCATTCAATGGGTATTTGGGCTCTATCCATAGTGTGACTATTGCTTGATAACACTGCTATAAACATTGGGGTGCATGTACCCCTTTGAATCTGTATTTTTGCATCCTTTGGGTAAATGATAGTGCAATTGTTGGATCATAGGGTAGTTTTATTTTCAGTTTTTTGAGGAACCTTCATACTGTTCTCCAGAGTGGCTGAACCAGTTTTCATTCCCACCAACAGTAAGGAGGGTTTCCTTTCTCCACATCCTCACCAACATCTGTGGTTTCTTCTATTGTCAGTTTTAGCTGCTCTGACTTGTGTGAGGTGGTATTTCTTTATGGTTTTGATTTGTATTTCCCTGATGATGAGTGATATTGACCATATTTTCATGAGTCTGTTACTCTTCTGGGTGTCTTCTTTGGAAAAGTGTCTACTCATGACTTTTGCCCATATCTTAATTGGGTCATTTGCTTTTTGGGTGTTCAGTGTGATAAGTTATTTATAGATTTTGGATGCTAACCCTTTATCAGATATGTCATTTGCAAATATCTTATATTTTGCAGCTTTGCTGTGCCTTGATGATGTCCCAATAGTTCACGTTTGCTTTAATTTCCCTTGCCTTTGGCAATATGTCTAGTAAGAACACAGGCTGCTGCCTGTGTTCTCTAAGATTCTGATGGTCTCCTGTTTCACATTTAGGTACTTCAATCCATTTTGAATTTATTTTTGTGTGTGGTATAAGAAAGTGGTCCAGTTTCATTTTTCCACATGTCACCATCCATTTTTCCTAACACTATGTATTTTAAAAAATTGTCTTTTATTCATTGGATATTCTTTCCTGTTGGTCCAAGATTAGTTGACCATATAGTTGTGAGTCCATCCTGGATTTTTTTATTCTGTTCCATTGATCTATGTGTCAATTTTTGTTCCAGTACCATAAAATCTTAGTAATAGACAGTCACAACTACAGCTTTGTAATATGGCTTGAAATCCAGAATTGTAATGCCTCCAGTTTTCTTTTTCTTTTTTCAGGATTGCTTTGGCTGTTTGAGGTCTTTTGTGGTTCCACACAAATTTTAGGACTGTTTGTTCTAGCTCTGTGAAGAATGCTGTTGTTGTTTTGATATGGATTACACTGAAAGTGTAGACTGATTTGGGTATGTTAGATACGTTAACAATATTTCTTCTTCCAATCCATGAACATGGAATGCTTTTCCATCCCTTTGTTTTGTGTTCAATGTCTTTCATACGTGTTTTGTAGTTTTCAGAGTGCAGATCTTTTACGTGTTTAGTTAGGTTATTCAGGGGCATCATATTGGTTTTGATACAATTGCAAATGGGAGGGATTCTTTGATTCTTTTTGTGTTGCTTTGTTATTGTTGTATAGAAATACAACAGATTTCTGTGCATTGATTTTATATTCTGAGACTTTGGTGAATTCATCTACTTGTTCTAGTAATTTTTTGATGGAGTCTTTTGGGTTTTCTCTGTAGAGTATCATGTCATCTGCAAATAGTGAAAGTTTGGCCTCTTTCTTGCTGAGCTGTATGTCCTTTATTTCTTTTTGTTGTCTGATTGCTGAGGATAAGACCTGTTTCCTCATCCAATTTTAGTATATGTGCTGCCGAAGCGAGCACTACCTGTTTCCTTATCCAGATTAGGGAAATAGTCAACTATCATTTATTCAAATAAACTTTCTGCCCCTTTTCCCTACTCTTCTTCTTATGGGACTGCTTTGATACTTACATTACATCACTTTATGGAATTGCTGAGTTCCCTAAGTCTACCTTTGTGATCTAATAGTTTTCTTTCCCTATTCTTTTCAGCTTCATTATTTTCCATAATTTTATCTTCTATATCACATATTCTCTCTTCTGCTTCTTCAGTCCTCATTCTGATTATATCCTGTCGGTCTGGGGTCTCAGTTACAGTTTTTATTTCAGCCTGATTATTTTTTTTAGGTCTTTGATCTCTGCAACAAGGGTTTCTTTGGTGTCTTCTGTCGTTTTGTCAAGCCCAGCTAGTGGTCTTATGACTGTTGTTCTAAATTTTTGTTCAGATACATTGCTTATATCTGTTTTGAGCAAGTCCCTGGCTGTGATTTCTTCTTGACCTTTCTTTTGGAGAGAATTCCTCCAGCTTATCATTTTGGGTAAATTTCTGTATTTTACATGTTTTGAATGCTTGTTATGTTTCCTGCATCTGAGAGTAATGCCATATTAAAAAGGGGTCATACACTGGTTAGGGCCTGGCACTTCAGGAAGTGTTTTTGCTGTATGTGGTGGACCTTGTGCTATTGTGTTTTGGCTGCTCTTTCCCACTGGTCAGTCTTTTGCAAAGCTCTTCCTTGCTTGCAGCAAGGAGTGTTTGGAACTTTAACCATGTATGCTTTGATTTGTTTGTTAAAATAAGCCTGGAAAAAAGTGAGGGGGGAGAAGAGCCTCATTTAAAAGAGAGAAAGAGAGAGAGAGAAGTAAAAGAAACAAAAAAAAATCGAAAAGAATATAAAAAAGAAACCTCACCAAAAAAAGGAGGGAGGGCAAGGAAATGAAAAACAAACAATAAACTATAAGCCTTAGTCCAAAGGAAAAAAAAGAAGAAAGGAAAAAAAAGTATGCCTGTTCCTATTTCCACCAGAACTACAGGTGACACTGCGATGCATTCTATGATTAGTATGTTTGGTGCCTGAGGGTATTGCCTGTGCTGGTTTTATGGAGGGGATGCCATCTGTGCTGGCTCAGAGTCACTCTTGCCCCAGTAAATATGTGGTTGCCAGGTACAGAAGGGCAGGGTTTGGGGTAAGCAGTTCCTGCCTGCACTGGGGGCTGCTGTGTTGCTCTCTGAAGTCCCATCTTGCTGGTGTTGGTGGGAAAATGGTGCCACCAACTCTCTCATCCCCAGACAAGAGATCTCACACACCTTGTGCGGTTCAGGAAGCCCTCTCAGAATAGTGAGGGCAGTCAGAGTGCCCTACGCCACAGCTGTCCTACATTTTTTCTTTGGTGCATGGCTGGTATTCAAAACTCAGAATCTTAAAGGACCTGGGACTGCACAGACCCATCCCTGTCTTCCAGAGTAGAGCCTCTCTAAGCTGTGTCTGATGTCCTTTGTCTCATAAAAACAGACTTACACCTGTGTGGTACACGGAATCTCTGGTGCAACAGTGTGAAAAGCAGCAACAAGTTTACTTGCTCTCTTTGTATCCCTCTGTCCCCTACCTATGAATGGCCTTTTGCTGGTGCTTATAGGGTGTTTTGTCCTTGGAGAGACAATATACCCTCTTCCAAATGTACTCCAGGAAGGGGAATGTCCTTTCCCAATATGACCCAGGAGATCCCTACACAACACTGCACACTCCCAGGTTAGGGCCCCCCCTCTCCCCAGGAGTGTTTAACATAGCTTGCTCCAGAGAAAGTCATACACTTCCAAAATCTCAGAGTTTGAGCACCATACACTGTTTAAAAAAAAAAAAAACCTGCAAAACGCAATACCTCATCCTCTGCAGTCCATGGTTCAGAGAGGATTTCTTCTTGTGCTGTCCCAATGCTGCACTCTCTACCCCTCTCTCTTTCCTTCCTTTTGTTTCTCCATGGAAAGAGTTCTCTCCACTCCACAGCACTGCCATTTTTCTCTCTCCTGATTCACTTCCATGCACCTCACTTTTGCTATACTGTCTCCCTCCAACCTTGGAGATCCTTCTGCTAGTCCTCAGATACATTTCCTAAGTGTTCCAAGTGATCTGATCTCAATACAGCTGTGTTTGAGGGATAAGGAAAGCCCAGGATTCCCCTACTTTTCTACTGTCTTAACTCCTTCCATGTCAGTATACTTGTGCTTTTAATGTTTCTGAAAGAAAATTAATCTTTCCTAGAATAAGATAACATCATCCAGATGTTCTATAATTTTTTGTGTTCAGTGTTCTGCACTCAAACTTTCAAAAATGTTAGAAAAGAAAATCAAGTGACAAAACACTAAGGATAAAAATATAAATTATAGAAACAGATCCATATTGTTGAGATATTGAGATTGTCATATAGGGATTTTATAATAGCTATAATTGGGAAGGGAGATATTTTGTATCTATTAAGGACAGAGCATGTTATATCAGCTTAATTTCCCTTCAGATAACAATTATATGTCATTTATGAAAGAAGGGAATGACAATAGGTGAACTCTATTTACCTGGAGTTTTCTTAAGTGCACATCTTAGTTCACCATGACAAATAGGGGAAGAAATGAGACAAAATGAGACAGGGCTGAGGATATGGAAATTGGAGTTCAGGACTTCCAGAGTGGTTTGAAACTGAGGGAAAGGGGCACATGGGTGACTCAGTCAGCTGAGTGCCCAACTTCAGCTCAGGTCATGATCTCACGGTGGTTTGTGAGTTTTAGCCCCACATCAGGCTCTGTGCTGACAGCTCAGAGCCTGGAGCCCACTTTGGATTCTGTGTCTCCATCTCTCTCTGCCTGCTCCTCCCTCATAAACACACACACACACACACGAAGAAGAAGAAGAAGAAGAAGAAGAAGAAGAAGAAGAAGAAGAAGAAGAATTTCAAGAAACTGACAGGAAAATCCCCCCAAAATCTCAATCACAGATCAGTAATTTCCAAATTTAAGTGCAGATTCATCTCATATTCTTGGCTGAGTCCTAAACTGAAAATGTCAGGATAAAAAAAACAAAAAACTCTTTTAATCATAAAGCAACATCTGAATGGCTTAATTGCTAACCAAAGATTTCAGCCCTTGTTCAATATTAGGGATATAGAGTTTTGAGTTAAAATCATGTCAGCTTAAAGGTACTTGGTAATCACACTGAGTTTTCCACAGAACTCCAAAAGGTCCATGATTCAAGAGAAAGGAATACATCCAAGGAAAACCAACACAGCCTTAGAATTAAAGTTAAACTAAAGAAAAACATTTCTAAAATTGAACCTCAATGTGATTAAAGTGAACTGCCAATAAATTAACTTTCTCCCATGATAAAACTCAACACACTTAAAGGAAAATAATGAAATAAAAATATCCAAAATACACAATGTACAACACAGAATAAAAATTTCTAGACTTGTAAGAGAGTAGAGAACTATAACCCAGAATTAAGAAAAAAGGGAGCTACAGAAGACATACACACAAATGATCCTGATGTTATAAGTAGTAGATGGTTCTTCAAAAGAATTACTATAAGCAGTTTAAAGAATACATAGAGATGGATAGACAAAATGAATGAAGACATGGAGAATTTCAAGAGAAAATGCAAATGTTAAATAATATGTCCAATACCTAGATTTGGAAAATGTAATATTAAAAATGCAAATTTATTGGCCATGCTTTACAGGTCACTGGACAAAGACAAAGAAAGGATTGGTGAAATGAATTATATGGCAATAGAAATTATTCAAATTTAATTACAAATCAAACAAAGAATTTAAAACAGTGGAAGAGATTTTCAATAAATGATACTGAAAAAATACCAAATTAAAAAAAAAAAATAAAGACACTGATGTTAAATCGTTCATAATGATCAACTCAAAGTAAATCATAGGAGTATATATAAAATGCAGACCTATAAGACTCCTCGATGATTATATGGGAAAATATCATACATTTATCTAAGTCCATAGACTGTATAACACCAACAGTGAATCCTAAGGCAATCTGTGGACTTTGGGTGATAATGATGTGTCATTTAACTTCATCAATTGTAACAGAAATTTCTTCAGAAACAAGATTTGATAGAATTTGTTTCCAGGACTCCCCACTCTAAAAGGAGACTTTATTATCAGACTGAAGTGAAATAATTTAAGAATATAACATATGACTAAATTAAATTAGACCTTAAAAATAATATTTAAAAGACTATTGTCTATTTGAACAAATATTTAAAAATATATTGTAGGATTAAAAACATATGTAGAAGTAAATTATAAGACAAAAAGAACAACTAAAAAGATAGTAGTGGAGAAGATAAAATAAAATATTTTAAAAAATACGGTGGCTCTAAAAAAAAAATGACAGCGGCAACAGGCGCCTGGGTGGTTTCAGTCAGTTAAATGTATAACTTCAGCTCAGGTCATGATATGGTGGTTCATGAGTCTGAGCCTTGCGTCAGGCCCTGTGCTGACAGCCTAGAGCCTGGAGCCTGCTTCAGATGCTATGACTACTTTTCTCTCTACCCCTCCCCAACTCATGCTCTGTCTTTGTCACTCTCAAAAATAAATAATAAATAAAACATTTAAAAAAAATTAAATGAGGAAACAAAAAAAACAAAAGATGGGTCAAGTATATAATATACTTAAGCTAACCAGGTATATAATTACAAAAAATATAAATAGAATTATACTCCGATTTAAAGACAGAAATTGATCAACTCAATTTAGAAAAAGAGAAAGATTTTTATTTACATGAGTTGCAGTTTAAGAATCAAAGACACAAATAAGATAAAAGTAAAAGGATAGGTAAAAATGAATTGTTATAGAAGAGGAGGAGGAGTAAAAAGGGAAGGCAGGAAGGAGGAAGAAGAAAGCAACAGGAAATGTTATCATAAATGAGTATCATTTTATACTGATAAAGTATAAATTAAGCAGAAGGAACTAGCAATTCTGAATGTGTGTATATCTCATACTAGAGCTTCAAAACACAAAACCATAAGTGACAAAACAGGATAGATTTTTTAAATCCACAATCATAATGATAAGGATAGAAAAAATTTGTACAACACTGTTAACCATCTTGACCTTATTTATATTTATATCTACTAACTCTAATATATAAAATTATTTTCTATTGCACATGGACCATTAACCAAGATAGACCATATATGGGGATTTATTTTTTGAGTCTCTCTCAATAAATTCAAGTAGATTAAAATCTTAGTATATTCTTAGACCCAAGTGGAATTAAAATATAAGTCATTAATACAAAATAATAGGAAAGAAACCTAAATATATGGTTGTCAAGCCACACACTTCTAAATAGACCATGGACCAAGAAGAAACCAAAATAGAAATAATTGTTTTGAACTAAATGGTAATGAAAATATACCATATCAAAATATGTAGATGTAACTCAACATTCACTTTTCAGGGAAATTTACAAATGTATATATTAAAAAGAAAATTTAAGGGGGACCTGGTGGCTCAGTCAGTTAAGTGTCTGACTCTTGGTTTTTGGCTCTGGCCATGATTTCAATTCCATGAAATTGAGCCCCACGCCCAGTTGTGGTTCATGGAGGCTACGTAAGATTCTCTCTATTCCTTCCCTCTGCCACTCTCTGTACACACTCTCTCTGTCTCTTTCAAAATAAGGCAGTAAACATTAAAAAAAAATTAAAGCCAATTCAAGACACTAGAAGCAAATGAAGTAAAATCAGAGAAAGTAGAAAGCATAACATTTTAAAGCACATACAAAAATCAATGAAATAGGGGTACTTGGGTGGTTCAGTCAGGTAAGTGTCTTTGATTTTAGCTCAGGTCATGATATCATGGTTTATGAGATCGAGCCTGGCATTGGGCTCTGCAATGGCAGCCAGAGCCTGCTTAAGATTCTTTCTCTCCATCTCTCTGCCCCTCCCCTGCCTGCTCATACTCCGTCTCTCTCTCTCTCTCTCTCTCTCAAAAAAATTAACTTTATTTTTTAATATTTTTAAAATTTATTTGTTTTGAGAGAGAAGTAGAGAATTCCAAGCAGTCTCCATGCTGACACAGTGCAGAGCCCAACGCAGGGTTGGAACTCCTGAACCATAAGATCGTGATCTGAGACAAAACCTAGAGTCAGATGCTAAACTGCTTGAACCTTCCAGGTACCCCTAAAAAAACTTAAAAAAATATCAATGAAATAGAAAGTAGACCAATGAAAGGAAAAAAAAATTACCAAAGAAAAGTTGGATCTTTGAAGAGATGAATAAAATTGATACACATTTATGAAAACTGATCGAAACCAAATAGATAAAACACAAATCACCAATATCAGGATTAAAAGAGGAATATGCCAATAGCTCCAGCAGTCATTAAATGTATAAGAAAGTAAACATTAAGAAGATGTTACTCCTAACCACATAACGAGAAAAAAGCTGGATAAAGTACAAAATCATAATTTTTTTCTGAGCCCATTTGTGTCCTGTTTTATGTAACTGAATGAACTGAATCCCTGAAGTGCCATGTCTCTTCAAGCAGAGATGGAACATAATGAACTGTTCACCTTTAGCAGAGCAAGGAAGGGGTGATTGCCATTAAGGTGGGTTGGAAGAAAAGATCTAAAATTTTAGTGAATTGTTAAAGGAAAAGTGTGGGTTAGCCTATGAGTTCAGATTAGTTTTGGCTCCAGTCTTAATGGAAGTCTGTTCTCTGAAAGCTCTTTCCCTTAGGGTTCACTTGAGTGCTCAGAAGAAAGATTGTGGGCAAAACAAAGACTAGACAAGGAACTTCTAATGCACACAGGAAGAAAACCTGATTTACACCTCCAGACCCTTTCCTCCGCCATGCAAATAGGCCATCATCTGTGGTGGCAGGGATATAAAATCTCTCAGCTTCCTGGAACCTGGCAAAGATGTACTCTTTTAGGGGAAACAGAAGCTAATAGGGGTTGGTAGGAAACCGTTTCACACAGAATCTTGTACAGACAGAAAGCAAAAGTATGAAACTGCTGCAGATGGTAGGAAACAGCTCTCTGCAAGAGACAGCCACAGATATAAGGCTGAGTTTGGCTACCATAGGAACATTGAGAAGGAACACAGAGAAAGCCCCAACCTTAGCCCTGGACTCCCATGATCTGCCTAATGAATGACTACTCAGTGCTGTTGAGATTTCATGTCCTGTTTTTTCTTGAAAAAATTTTTTAAAGAAAATTTAAAGTGCTAATATCATCTGAGTTTCACAAATTTTCCTGCAACTGCTGTTTTTTCCAAGTTTGAAACTTTTTTTTGTTTATGCAAGACATTTTGAACAAGTTTTAATAAGGCATTTAAACGTCTCTTCTCTTTTCTGAAATACATATCTCTGTAATAATTGGAGAGAAAGCATTCCTTTTTTCTTAACCACAATTTCAAGTTCAGAGCTACATAATGAAGAAAACAAGTATCTCCCTTGAAGATTTCTAGGTAGATGACTTCTTAAAATCTAAATCTCAATTAAAATAGCTTTGCATCCTTTGATTGGAAAAGCTTCAGGGGCTTCCAATTCAAAGTCTTGCCTCACAATTAAAACGACTGCAAATAATACATTTGTGGGTTGCATTGAAACACCTACAAAGGACATTTTTTCTTAATAAAAAATATGCACTGATCTTCTTTAGAAGCATTTAGAAATCTTAACCATGAAATTCAGAAGTAAATGGCTGATTTTTTTTTTACCAAAAAACATGAATAAGATATATATTTTACATGAGAGATAACATTGGATGATTTATATTATCACCAAACTCTAGTTTGTCTAAATACTTTTCCTAAAATAATCTCTACTTTTGAACATACTGAAGAGGCAGCAGCAGCGTGGTAAAATGGAGAGTTCTTGATTGGAGGCCACCTGTTCTGGCTTCCTCTCCTGAGTCTGTCACTAACCAGCTGGGTGACCTTGTTTGTCTCAGCTTTTCCTCTGTGCAGTAAAGCATTGGGGTTATATATTATCTCCGTGGTTTCCCTCATATCTGAATTTTTTTGTGTGTTCCACAATTCTTCTGTTTCTATTTCATTGCCCTACATTTAACCCCTCTAATGCTGTCTTTAAAGGAAGCGTCCAGCTCTACAAGCAGAGGCTCTCAAACTTACATTTGTATGATAATTGCCTGGAGATACTTATTTTAAAAAGACTCCTGGTTCCACCGCCATAACTAAAATTTAATAGATATGAGGTAGGGCCCAGGCATAATAATTTTAACTATCATCCCAGGTGATTATGATCCAGTGGTTACAGATTCAAGAACTGTTTGCAAGCAGAATGTAAGGGAAACATAGAGGGCTCAAGGCTTTCCGGTTTAGAAAATTAAACAACTGTTTCTCATCTTCTAACCTTTCAGCTAACAAAACATTCTCAAAGAATTTGCCTCAGAGAAAAGATCAAGTCACTAGTGTGGCTCTAAGATCCTTTACTAAGATATCAGAAAGATTTAAGAAAGTGATTAGGAGACCCTTTCAGCTATGCAAGAAGAATTCCAAGTAAGGCTTTCAGAAGCCATGTAGCTTCACTGCACAAGAATGAGTGAAGAAGACAAGGCTAGCCTCCTTGAGAATGAGAATCCTCATGAAGAATTTCTTACCGATGTCTCAATTATAACACCAGACACGAGGAAGAGGTCACCCAAAAACAGACATCCATAGTCAACCTTCTAGCTGACTTTGATCACGTAGGAAACTAGCCAAGATCAGTAGAAGAAAAATCCAAATTGCTGATATTCAGAGTCTAAGCCAAATGAAAGTGTTGTTTTAAGCCCATAAGTTTTGGGATGATTATTTTATAGAGCAAAAGGTAACTGGTAGAACCCTAAGTGTAGCCAATATATTATTTACACGTAAAGAAATAAGGACATTTTCAGACAAGCAATGTATTAGAGAACTCATTAACAGCATATCTCCATATAGGAAATTTCAAATGAACCCAGATAAAAAATAAGAGATGCAGAAAAGATGAAAAGAGATTGAAATGGTAAATATGTGAATAAATATCAATGAATAATGATTGCATATGATAGTAGTTATAGTGCCTTAGTTGATTAGATAGATATGTAGGAAAATACATAAGTAGTATTAGACAGAGGAGAGAATTAAAAATCACAATACTAATATCAGTAAGTTTGGAGATGGATAAATGGAGTTTATCTAAGGTTCATAAATTACTGAAAAAAATGGTAAACATTCCAAGGAACATAAACTTCATAAATCAGGGAAGCACTTATGATTTCTAGTGTAGCTTCCAAAAGATGGCTAAAAGAATGGGTAAATATCAAAGTAATAGAAGAGGAAATTGATTGATAAAAGCAATTAATTCCCCCCCAAAAATAAAGCAAGATGGGAGAAGGAAAGAATATACAGGAGGCGGGACAAATAATATGACTTAAACATAAATATACCAGTAATTTTACTTAAATGGAAAAAATTATTCTACTTAAAAGATGTAGATTATCAAAATGGAATTTAAAGAATAAAATAAAACCCAATTATACACTAATTCCAAGTAACATGCCTTAAATATAACATTACATAATGATTGTTAGCAGTCAGGATTGTGGTTATCTTTTGGGAAAATAGAAAAGCAGCAATTGCAAGAAAGGAGTGGGATCTTTTGGGATGCCGGCAGTGTTCTAGTTTTTGACATATTTAATGGTTGCACAGATGTCCACTTTGTAACAATTTATTGTTGTTACAAGATGAGAGAGAGATACAATTATCTCTGCCTTTATGTGCTTTTCTCTATGTGTTTATTTCGTAGTTTAAAAAGTTAAAAACCCTATACTGCCTATCTCATAGAGGCCTTATAAAGATCAAGGCTGTAGGGCGCATGATTATGCTTATTTTCTGACATATCAAAAGCACTTGATAAATATTCATAGGTATTATTTTCATCATTTTTATACTGTATACAATCTAAATAAAAATACCAATAATAATTTTTAATCTGACAAGATCATTCTAATGTATATTCAGAAGAATCAGCTAACAAAAATAGAAAAAAGAATATACATGATTACTTATCCTAACAAATATGAAAATATATCATATATAATAATCACTAAGAATAATACTGGTATAAGTCTCCAAGAATATAATGAATAAATAATCCATATGTATATATAATTAAATACGTGTCATATTTTATCAAAAAAACAAATTAGCATTTCAGAATCATTGAAGAACAGATTTGTTAGAAAAATAGAATCTGCATGAGTTGGTGTTTTATTTATTTCAGCAGCAAATGCCTTCTTGCCTGGGGCCCCACCCTGTCTCTGCCCCTGCTGCTCTTTCATCAGTTTGCTCTCATGGAAAGATTCTTTTTTTTTCCCCCAAGAGTTAGTCACCCTTTATTTGATATTTATTCTTCTCCAAAGCAGGATCTTTAAGTTAAATGTTCCCAACCACATGCTCTATCTTTATTTCCTTTAGCATCTTAATTTTTTGCTCTTTTAATTAGCATTTTATTTCACATAATGAAAAGGCAACCTAATTTCTTAGGCAAAAGTAGAATTGACAACATCATTGGTGAACTAGCATTTACAATGACACGGGGACAGCAGGCTAATCCTTTAGTAAATAAAAACAATAGCTTAAAAATTAAAATCACCTATAAACTGAAATTAATGGTAAATGAACTAAAGACAAGTATTTTTTATGGTTTAAAAATTTTTTTAACATTTATTTATTTTGGAGAGACAAAGAGACAGAATATGAGCGGCAGAGCGGCAGAGACAGAAGAAGACACAGAATCTGAAGCAGGCTTCAGGCTCTGTGCACAGAGCCTGACATGGATGGGGCCCAAACCCACCAACTGAGATCATGACCTGAGCCGAAGTCATTTGCTTAACCTACTAAACCACCCGGTGCCCCAAGACAAAATTTTTTAAAATAAAAGCGTAAATATAGTAGGAGAAAATACAGTTAGGGTTTTGTTTCCTTGAGATGAGATGAGATGAGATGAGAGGGTTTTTTTTTTTTTTTTTTGGTAACAGCTTTATTGAGATATAGTTCACATACCATACACTTGTTTTTTAGTGTATTTATATAACTGTGCAAATGTCACCAGCATCAGTTTTAGAGCACTTTCATCACCCCCCAAATAAGCCCTGTAATCTTTAACTGCTACCCAGTTATCCAGCCCTATCCTTCTCACTCCCAACATGCAGTCCTAAGCAACCACTAATTTACTTTGTCTTCTTGGGTTTCCCTGTTCTGGACATTTCAAGTGAATGGAATCACGTAGTATGTGGGCTTTTGTGTCTTAGCTTCTTTAATTTCTCATGTTTTCAGAGTTCATTTATCTTCTATCATGTGTCATTACTTCATTGCTTTGTACGGCCAAATACTATTCAATTGTACGGATCTACCACATTTTGTTTACTTGTTCATTATTTGATGGATATTTGGGTTTTTCACCTTTTTGGTTATTATAAATAATACTGCTTTGAACATTCATGTATAAATCAGTTACTGTACTTTTCAACTCCAGAAATTGCATTTAGTTCTTTTTTATAATTTATTTCTTTTTATTGACATTCTCTATCTGATGAAACATTGACCTCATGCCTTCTTTTACTTTTTTAATCATGGTTTTCTTTAGTCCTTTGAGCATGTTTCTAATGGCTACTCTGAAGTCTTTTTGGGTAAATATGACATCTGGTCACTCTCATGGGCACTTTGTATTGCTTGACTTTGTTTTTTTTTTTTCTGTTATAT
Source organism: Hyaena hyaena (assembly GCF_003009895.1). Lineage (NCBI taxonomy): Eukaryota > Metazoa > Chordata > Mammalia > Carnivora > Hyaenidae > Hyaena > Hyaena hyaena. Next base: position 86,651 of record NW_024082441.1, read on the forward strand.
GGGTCACATATTAGTAATTCTTTGTCATAATTTTATTGAAAATTGAATATTTTTAAAATTTTTATTTTTTATGCTTCTTTTTTTAAAGTAATCTCTAACCCCAACGTGGGGCTCAAACTCACAACCCCAAGATGAAGAGTTGTATGCTCAACCAATTGAGCCAGCCAGGTGCTACTGAAAACTGTATACTTTATTTTTATTTATTTATTTTTGAAAGAGAGAGACAGAGAGAGAGAGAGGGAGAGGGAGAGGGAGAGAGAGAGAGACAGAGACAGAGACAGCAACTGAGCACACAAGCAGGGGAAAGGGGCAGATGAAGAGGGAGAAAGAGACTCTGAAGCAGGCTCCCTGCCCAGGTCAGAGCCTGACACAGGGCTCAGTCTTACAACTGTGAGATTATAAACTGAGCTGAAATCAAGAGGCAGAGCTTAATTGACTGAGCTACCCAGGCATCCCTGGATATTTAAAATGATATAATGTAACACCTCTGGAGGATCCCCTTTTGCCTCAGGTGTTTGTGATTATTGTTTTCTTGTTTATTTGCTTAGTCACTGACTGGATTATTATGAAGAAGTACCATTTCTTCCACAGTGTGAAGTCTGTTTTGCTTCTCAGAGAAATAGGCCTGATGTGCACATAGTCACCCTGGGAAGACAGTGGTTTTAGGAGAGCTTTCTCAGTCTCTCTTTTCCCCTGATCACATCCAGCTGCCAGACTCTACTAATTATCACCTGACTTTTCTATTGTTTTTAACAACATACTAGAGCATAATTGCTCCCTAGATTGAGACTGATCTAATTATATTTGGGTTCCTTTACTGGGATAATTTTTGAGTTCAGTGTTTGAGCTTTGTTCCTACCCAAAGAAGGCTCTTCTTTGCTGTCTCTTGTAAACATATTGGCTTATGATTTACCTAATGTCCTTCATGAAGCAACCAACTTCCTCTTGATAACTCTCTACCAAACCTACACTGGTTTTGAGAGCACCGGTAGGTTTTGAGAGCACCGGTAGAATTGAACTTACTCACACTGCTTAAAAGAGACTCATTGTTGTTATTGTTTCTATGTTTGTTTCCCCAGAGAGTATAGAAGCTCTCTATTCTTATGGCTTACTCCTCCATCAAGGCAAAATCTCTGAGCCATGACTTCGGAAATGATTGTGGGGACACTGGTGTGACTCTCTCTGAGTGATCCCCTAGACTTAGAAGAGTCTGGGTGGGGTGGGGGCGGGCATAAGTCTCTGATATTCTAGACTTAACTATCTTGACAAATGTGTTGGGGCAAGGGTGATTTGGTCTCTATTTTTCTCAACCTGTCATGCCAGAGAGAGAATATCTGCTATACGAGGAAGGGCAGGGTAGAAGAAGGTAACCCTGACTTCCCAGTCACACTCACCTGCCATTTAGCTACTACAATAGGTAGTTGGGAGTAAGATAAGAAATGCTAAAGACCTGGCTCCTCCCATTAAGATCCTATATCTTTCCACCAGGAGCTGGGGGTGGTGAGGAGGAAGGAGTCCTGTGTTCATAACTCCATCTGGAGTGGAGTTTCTGTTAATCTGACCTGGGATGTGGGGTTGGGGTGGGTATCATGATTCAAATGCCATAGACTCTCACTGCTCTCTCTGAATTTTACTAGATTTTCTTGAATAAATGTTTCTTCATTTGATGCCATCCCTTACAACCACTTCCAGAGACTTTAGACGTGTGTTTGTTGCAATTATTTAAAATCACTTAAAAATAATTTCATCTTCCATAATGCTGTTTTTCTAGGTAGTTTAAAAGTATGACATTAAAGATAGAAATGTAAGGAGTAATGTTACCAAGATGGTTGGGTAGGGGGCCACAGTCTCTGTGACCCCACAAAGATTGACAGGCAGCTATCCACAAACAAAAATAGCTCTGGGGGTGAACTCAGGAATCTACTCAGGAAGCTTTAGAAATGCAGTGGAACAAAACTCTGAAAATAACCACACAAAAATTTTAGGAAGAACAGTTTCATCTTACCTATCCCCCAGGCCAGCACTGCTCAGTGCTAAGAGGGAACTAACTCCCCAGCTCAAAAGAGTTCCCCTGTCTAGGAATGGGAGGATTAAGTTAGCAAACAGTTCCTCTAGCTTTGGAAGGCACTGCATGATGGATCTGCTTTGGTTTCACTCCCTAAGTTGACTTGTCTAATAATAGCTGCAAGCAAGAAAAACATGGGTTACTAATATCAGCTACACAAAAGGAATGACCATGGTTCCCTGCTCCTGAGAGGACCCCGAAGCTTTGCCACTGGAGAAACTGATGGCCAGCAGAATCGCTATGCACCCCCTGCTGATTTTGCCCCATAGGTTTTTGCCACCACAGATAGGAGCTCTGCACATATATGCTCCTGACCTAACTTCTGTCACTAGTCTTCAGGGCTCTGCACATGCCTGTGATGAGAGTCTGCAGCCATAGGAGTGCATCTGACAACCAGGACCCTTGCAACTGTTAGTGTTTGCACAGTTGGCCCAGTCCCTGCTGCTAGCCCCAGCCCTCACCACTAGGCGTATGTCTGCAGCACGTCCCTTTGACAACACAGGCACTTGGAGGTGGCCAGTGCAGCAAAGCACACATCTGGCAACCACAGCTGTCTGCCTTTGTCCTTAGCAACTAAAATTAGAGGCACCACTGAAGACCCGACAGGTCTTAAATCTTTGCAGAGTCCCTGCAGCTCTCCCTAAGGATCACAGAGTTGCCCATGTCATGGACCTCAAGACCTGAGCCAGTGAGATGTTATGTCCTCCATACCCACAGCAGCCACATAACAATACTCTTGGGACCCGAACGAACTACTAGAAGCAGGTTACAGCATGCTCCAGGATGCACCCAAGCATAGGTTAAGGTCTTTCCTTACTGAAATCAGTCCATAATGTCTGGAAGAGGTGACTGTTTTTCAAATGTGCAGACACCTATGCAAGACTCTAGGGATCATGAAGAATCAGGAAAACATACCGTCACAAAAGGAGCACAGTTTTCAGTAACTGACCCCGAAGTAATGGACATAAACAAACAAACAAACAAACAAACAAAAAATTAAAGTAAGCATACCAAAAATGCTCAGAAAGCTACAAGGGCACATGGATATGCAATTTACATAAATCAAGAAAGCAATACAAGAACAAAGTGAGAGATTCAACAAAGAGACAGAAAACATAACTAGAACCAAACAGAAATTTTGGAATTGAAGCATAAAGTGGCCAAACAGAAGAATTCAATAGAAAACTTCAACAGCAGACTGACGCTGTCAAAGGGAGAATCAGTGAACTTGGAGACATTATTCAAAATTATCCAGTTAGAGGAGCAAAACAAACCAAAAAAAAGTAATGAAGAAAGTAAATCTTAAATGCTCTCATCATAACAGTAGTAACAATGACAGAAAAGGTAATTACGTGTTGTGAAGAATGTATACATCTTACTGTGGTAAACATCTCACAATATGTTCATCTACCAAACACCACACTGTAGACTTTAAATTTATCCCTTGTTATATGTCATTTATATCTTAACAAAGCTGGAAAAAAGATCGAAATATAAAGAAAAAGTAATAAATTTGAGTATACAAGAATGTGAAATATATGTATATTTCTAAAGCTGAAAATACCAGGAAATATTTGCAACAGATAAAATCTTATTATCATAAATATACACAAAACTTTGATAAATCTTTAGGATAAAGATTAGCACTCAAGTAAATGAACAAAGCAAACAAACTGGCATTTCATAAGATGCAGAAAACAAATGAATATGTAAAAAGTTTGACCTACTAGCAATAAAGAAAGAAAAATGAGAAACATTTTATGTCCATAAGTTAAAAAGATATAAGTAAAATTATATTACTCAGTTAGCAAGTTCTCAAGGAACGGGGAAAAAATATCACTGCTGAAAGCGTAAATTGATGCAAACTTTGGCAAAAAATAAACATAATGTTAAAAGTGTGCATTACTTTGCCATGTTGCATTCATTTCATTTAAAAATGGTAGCATAGTGTGATGCATGGTTCATGGCTGTGGTTTTAACCTACCCTCTTGCCAGGATTGGTTAACACTTGTAGTTCCCTAATCAAGAATATATATTCCAAAAGTGGGTAGTTATCATCGAAAACCCTGTTGTCAGAAATGCACATGAGATTCAATTAACTTTATTTGAGATCAATGGTAAAAGCTTTGTTAATTGGTATAATTGAAGGTAGCAATGATTATTCATTGGTGAAATAAGTGGTGCTCAAGATACGGGTTTGACTAGAAAGATTGCAGTGAGTGTTGCTCTGCAGAACACGGGATGAGAATCTGGTGAGCCCAATAGCTTATATTCCTTGGAGTGGTGTCTATGCTTATGCTTGCAATCATTTCTGTGTTGAACGCTTTTCAGAGGATTTTGTTGCCGGGCTCCAATTAAAATGTTAACTGAATCTTGCCCTTGCAATATTGTTGCATTTCCCTCTAGTGAATCTTTCATTCGAAGAGTCATTGGAGAGCCTGTAGGATACAGAGTTGGAACTTTGTTGAGCTCACAGTTGAATGACTGTTTCTTACATCTGCTTGCTCTGTTCTTACATGTGCAGAATTTAGACTTGAATCTTCTTTTATTATAATTTACTACATTGTTTTGAGGGTGTTGAGAATAAGGCATAGAGCTCTCACCTACCTTTAGTTTTTGGAAATTATGGGTATCTACCCCAAAGAATCTAATAATTAAGAATGAGAGGTGCCAGGGGCACCTGGGTGGCTCAGTAGGTTAGGTGCCTGACTCTTGATTTTGGCTCAGGTCATGATCTCATGGTTCATGAGTTTGAACCCCAAGTCAGGCTTTGTGCTGACAGCACTGAGCCTGCTGGGGATTCTCTTTCTCACTCTCTTTACCCCTCCTCCCACCCTGTGCGTGCACGCTCTCTCAAAATAAATAAACTTTAAAAAATTATTAAAAAATAAAAAAAGAATGAAGGGATCCTGACTTGCTCTGTTGGTGACTGTCTGACACTTGATTTTGGTCAGGTCAGGATCTCAGGGTTCTGGGATTGAGCCTTGTGTTGGGCTCTGCACTGAGTATGGAACGTGCTTTAAGATTCTCTCTCTCTCTCTCTCTCTCCTCTTAAATACAGAGAACAAACTGAGGGTTCCTGGTGGGGTATAGGGTGGGGGGATGGGCTAAATGGGCAATGGGCATTAAGGAGGGCACTTGTTGGGATGAGCACTGGGTATAATATATAAGTGGTGAATCACTAAATTCTATTCCTGAAATAATTTTTACACTATATGATAACTAACTTTGATTAAAAAAAAAAAAAGATTCTCTCTTTCTCTCTCTCTCTCCCACTCATACTCTCTACCCCTTACCCCTCACTCCCTCTCTCTACCCCTCTTTCCTGCTCACATGCACACTAGCTTGCTCTCTCTCTAAAACAAACAAACAAACAAACAAACAATGAGCAATCACAATGTTTTCTCATCTGGTAGTTCAAATTCCAGGAAATCGGTCAAGGAAATAATAAAGGATTTGTGTAAAATATTACTTCAGTATGTTTATCAAGGATTTATTTTATCATGGCAAAACATACATGGTTTAATGTTCAACAGTTGATGGAGACTTGATTACTTTGTGGCATATTCTAAAATGAAATATCAAGATTTTAAAAATTAGGGCATAGAAAATTAGTGATAGGAATAACTGAGGACACATTGTAAAGGAAGAAAATGATATTAAAACAATATGTGCAATATGAAAATAAATATTTTAGAAAATATATAATTGTGCTTAAGTGCATATAGTATCAATTGTTTAGGACAAAATGAAAGATACATGATTTTATGAACTCTCTAGTTTCTTTATAACTCTTTCATCTACAAACACTAGGATTTATAAAAGAGTTGTTGAGGAACCATATGCATTAGAATCACTTGGTTTGTTTGTAAAACTCACATATCCACGGTGGCCTACCCCAAACTTATTAAATCAGAATATCTTGGGGGTAAATTAGCTGTCTATGTAACAAATTACAACAAAACATGGGATCTTAAACTAATAAACCCTAACTTCTTTTTTTTTTTTTTCGTCTGCCATCTAGGTACCTCTTAGCGGGAGTGTTTCTGGCTGAGGGTCACTCATGAAGTCAAAGTCAAGCTGTTGGCCAGTGATTCATTATTTTAACATTTCACTAGGATGGGATCCTCAGCTTCCAAAATCACTTACACAGTCTCATTGATAAGACTCAGTAAGTCCACCTTCAAATTTATTCCAATGAATTCTGGAAGGTCTTGGTTATTTGCCATGTGGGCTTTCCCATAGACTGACTGATTTTCTTCCCCCTGTGGATGCTGGCAATCTGAGAGAGAAAGCACAATCAAGATAGAAGCCACAGTCTTTGTGTAACCTAATGTTGAAAGTGACATTCATCATTTTAATGAATCAATAATAGTGAATCAGTAAGTCTAGCCAACGGTTAAAAGGAAAGGAATTAAATAAGGACATGAATACCAGAAAGCCTGGATTGGTTGGGGGGGAGGGGTATCTTATTACAATTCCTAACATGGGCTGGGACCTTAAACTGAACTGTTAACAATATTTGTTTTTTTTTTTAATTGTTAACAATATTTGTAAAGGATTCATATACAAAGCATTTATTTCCTAAATTGTTTTAATAGAACAAAAAAAAATTGATAGGTAGAATCTGACTGATTAATTTAACCCATGGATTGGTTTCCTCTGCATCTAGCCTTCTGTACAGATAATTGCCAGTCTTATCTGGGGTCAAGACCAGAAATCCAGTTTTTTCAATTCCTAAAAAGACACATTTTTCAGTTGATTAAACTTCATCTTTGTTTATCCTTAGTTTTGGAAATTACTCTACTTTGTGAACAACCGAATGAATTATAATGTTGAACAATAACAAAAATACCAAAATCTACTTTGGAAATCAGCACAAAGTAGCTGTGGTCTACAAAAACCGATAACTCCTATATGATTACAATATATAACTTTTTTGAGGAAGCTGGCAGAAGACAGTCTTTGATAGTACAAAATATACCTTTTTCCTCAGAATCACGGTTCCTAAAACAATTGAGTGTAAGTTGAGTATCTGTAAACTGAATCACACACCGTATGGACTAATGTGGCTAGCCATTGAAACGGGATTTTTCGTAGTTATCTTCATTATTCACAGATTCCATATTTGCATATGTAAAATTTATTTGCAATGCCTACTTGCTAAAATTCATCTGTAAATCTCAAGTCAATATTTGTGGCACTTTTGCAGTCATTTTGGACATGCACAGAATAGTGAAAAATTTCAGTTGCCAACTTTCCCTATTGAAGTCTACAAGTCCACCGGGATAAGATACAAGTGGTGCTTTGTACCCAAAGGTGATGCTGTGCCTTCCTGTTTCATCTCTGCTATTACAAAGCAGTCTCTTTTTGGCAGTTCATTTGCTGCCACATTTTTCAAAATTTTTGTGCTTTTTACTGGTTATCCTTTCATTTGAAGTGGCCCAAAGTATAATGCTGAAGTGCTGTCTCATGTTCCTAAAGGCAAGAAGGTCATGTGCTGTGCCTTATAGAGAAAATGCTTGTGCTGGGTAAACTTTGTTCGGGCATGAGTATGTTGCTGGCTGTGAGTTCAATGTTAATGAATCAATAATATATATTAAATAAGGTGTCATTAAGCAGAAGCACACATAAAACGAGGTTTGTGTATTGATTGTGAAAGGTTTGTGAAAATCTTGTCACTAGAGGTTCACAGGAACCTATTTCTCCTAGGAGCAATGGTTTTAGTAGTCACTAATTCAATGTTCGCAGAGAGTTTATAGAACACAACTAAACAATGAAAATCAACTAAATACTTTTGCAAAGTAAGGACTTCTAGAACTTATTTTTGCATTTTATGTAAGGAATCTAATAAAATCTGGAGAAAGTGTGGAGGGGAGCATACCTGACTGATTCCTAATTTCAGTTCATTGTGCTTAAATTCAGTAGGAGTCAGCCATGTTTATAAAGGAGTTTTGGCTGGGGAGTCAGGCTTCTAGTTTACTTTGACTCTGTCTGTCAATCTGTGTCACAACCTTCATGGCAATTAACAATGCTTTTGTGTGCTAATTATCATTATCCCACTATGCGGCCATTATTATTCTGATACCCTTAGTTTGAAGCTCAGGCATCAATCTGTCACCTAAAACAACAGAAGTCTCAAAGTCCTTACCTGAGCTCTGTTACACAAAGCTCTTTGTGACACAATTCTTTAAAAACTACGGCTTTCTCCATTTGATTAGAGTGAATTTGAAGGTAGGTTTTAAATGGGGATAGGATTGAAGTGGTGCTTTATACCTGAAGATCTATTCAATCACCTATTACATTAAAATAAACAAAAATGACCAAACTCAGGTACATATTATCTGATTGAGGCACCCCTGCCATTGGATGACCTTATTCAAGTCATTTAGAACAAAGAGGGTGATGTTTTGAAGTTTGTTTATATCCAAAAGTGTACGGAGAAAATTGAATCAAATTAGATTGGTCAGAAGAGACATAATTCTTTTCCTGTGATGCTCTTCCTCCTTCCTCTTCCTATGTTAAAGCTACTACTACCCTCCCCACCACCCCCCTGGATGTGAGGGGAAGGAATAACAAAAGCAGACAGGGAGATACCATATCTGGAGTTTTCAGAACTGTTGCATGCTCAGTCTAACCTGATGATGTATTCTGCCTATGTCTCCAAAAATTCAAAAGCATTTTCAGCATTGATTTCCCTTAAGAATTATCACACTTTGTTCAGATTGGTTTAATGAGTGTAAGAGGTGACCTTGTGTCCACATAGATAGTCCTATATTAAAAGACCTGGAAGTAAAACCTCACATGTATGTAAGTAATTATTTTAGGGGGTGTGATGGGTGGGGTTATTGCAGCTTTTTGCTTAGATGCTACCTAGGCTACCGGGGCAGAAGAAATTTTCTACTGTATTATAATGATGATTATTTGCAAATTACATGAGCACCAATAATTCATTCATGCACTGATATAGAGCAGGAGGACTCAGTGCAGCGTTATTGAACTTGTTTCTGGCAGCATTAATTGATTCATTTGGACCATTTCCCCCCACAGAATCCCAATGACAGCTTCCCTGAGCAAGAAACTGACACACAGCCAGGGCCCCGGATATGCAGGGACACACGTGTGAGGATGTTGTCATCAAAATAAACCATTCTTGTCTTCTGGCAGAGGCTAGTTCTCCTAAGAACACTCTCCAATCCTGGGAGCTTCAGTAAGAGGCTTTCTTTCTTGGCAGAGGTGTCAGCCTTTCCTGTGGGATTGAAAAAAGGGACTGAATTATTTGTTGTATTTTAAACTAGCCAGTGTTCTTCTCAGGGAAATGTTGGGGATATGGCTCTTCTCTGAAAATGTTGGGGAGGTGCTGATTAGCATTTGATCTGTGTGGCCCTATTGATGAAAAGGAAACAAAATGTCTCTCGTCATAATGTTTAACTGACGTCCCCTCAACATGACCCAAATCTGGCTCTCCTGATACATAATGCCTGTCTTCCCAACTGAATGCTAAACAGTAGAGCAGATACTAAGTTTTGCTCAATTTTAGTTTCCCAGCACCTACTAGAATACAATGTGTTGCTTATAATAGATATAGAAGAAGGGTTAAGGGAGAGAATGAAAACAAAGCTATTTAAATTTGAAATTTGGAAACACTGTTAAGGGACTTGGCCCTAAATCTTAATAAAACTTTGAAAATTGCTTCAATTTGTAGTCTCTTTGGTAGATTGTAACAGCCTACTTTATTCTTTTCTCTTTGAAATTTTATTTCAAGTTTAAAGCATCACTTTTTTCCCCTGAACATGTTAAGAGTATGCATGCATACATAGGGATATTTTCTGGAGAACTCTGCCTAGGCATTTTTTTTTGTTATATATATTTTTACTGAAAATCGTATGTGTAATTCTAAGCGAGTAGGTGCAGAAAATAATGATTCTAAAAGTCATTACATTATAAATCATGGTTCTGGCAAGAACACAAGAGCCTTCGGAGTGAGTAAAAACAGTTCATCTTAACTAGTTATTTACCATGGAAAATTCTTGCATTACCAACATTACCGTTTGGCAAAAGTGCCTGCATTGGAGAAATAGACCATATGGATGTGGGGAAGGGGACTTAAAATTACTCTCCAAGTTTAAGCAATCAAGAAATCTGGGGAACAGTAACAAAAACTCTTCTTTAGCATTAACCTCAGAAACAGGGAAAACCTTGGAATTTCAGGTGGTGATCATTGTGATCACAACAGTACACACCACCATTTCTGAATTTGCACACTGCCTGAGCAGAAATGGAAAAAAAAAAACAAAAAACAAAACAAAAAAAACAACAACCCCAAAACCAAAAACCAAAACCATAAAACACAAAACTGTGTGAACAAGGTAGCTGCGTGTATTTGTAGGAGTTGGTTGCTTACTACAGTAGTTTAAAAATAGTTTTCCAGTTAACATCTTTTCCACATAATGGCGATGTCAGTGTAGGTTTACATGATTGTGTACATAGTCAGAAGCTGTTTATGTAGCTCTGAATTGCTGAACGATGCACAGGAAGACTTGGGTTTAGCAAAGCCCTTGGGGCTTTTTCCCTTTGGAGGAGTCAGGGTTTCGCTTGGGGTTGCTGGAAATGCATGCCTGTAAGTTCGACTCGACTGGCGTTTCTCTGCCTGTCACATTCCCTTCGCACAGGGCTGGTGAGGGGCTGGGACTATGTTACCCTGAGGTTTTGAGCTGGGGGTGAAGAGAGCCATTTCTGCGAGAAAATACTAGATTCATTCTGTAGAAATTTCATGGTATCGTCATTGTCCAAAGCACATGCTTTTGAATAAACAAAGCTTTCAATGTTCCCCCCCTCCAGCCCCACACACCGTAAATTGATCCTTGTACCTATTTCATGGCCACTGTTTTCTGCCCCCTCCCCCGCCTTCCCTTCCCTCCAGCTTGAAGGCACACTGTAGGAGTGAGAGTCGAGTCGCTAACGCTGCCTGTCCGGCCAATGTCCTCTACCTAAGGACAAGTAGGTAAAACCTTCCAAAAGCCCCCTCTTCCGGCTTCTCAAGTTCAGTGTTGTTACCCCTGCGTCTCATCCCTCCGGATTCGACCATTCTCAGCCCCAACGCAGAAGCGTTTGTTTCCCTGGCAGGAGCGCCTTGGAGATTCCCCGAATTCCCCGCGTGCGGGAGGCCTGAGGTTTGGGTACCGCGCAGGTCGCGCCTCCCTGCTAGGGCAGCAAAGGAAGGCAGCCTCGCTGCTCTAACTCCCCATCCTTCACACTCCTGCACCCGAGTCGGGTTAATTGTCTTCAGGTGTTTCGGGTTCAGGTGAAGCGCCCTTTCCCACTTTTGCGTGCAAGAGCTGGGCGGGGGGTGGGAGGGTCCTCTCTGCCGGCCAGGGCCGGGCAGGTGCTGCGCCCGGGCGCGCGCCTCCTCCGGCCGCGCACTGAGCATGCGCAGCCCGGCGGCGCGCCGGCTCCCTGCCTCCGCGCGTCTCTCCTCTCCACGCGTCTCCGCCTCCTCCTGGCTGAGGAGCCGGCTGCCTGAACTCCGCAGCGCCGGGTTTTTGGAGCCGCCGCGAGCGCTGGGAGGGAGGGGAGCGCGGCACCAGACGGAGCACCGGGTTCAAAACCAGGATTGGTCGCAAGTAGGAAGCTTTCGCCACTCCAGCGGGACCCTAGGGCCGTGCCCGCGTCGCACCGGAGGCTGGAGCGGGCGCCGCGCTCAGGTGCTGAGGTAAGTGAGGCGCGAGCAGGCAGGGTCCGCTTCAGCCTGGGCGAGTACTGCCCCGGGGCTTCCCCGCTCTCGGATTTTGGGGAAAGGGCATGGTCCTCGGAGGCTGCCGAGCGGAGAGGGGCTGCCTGGGGCTCCCACTCCTGCAGGGCTGGAAGGGCTGAGGGCCGTACTGCCCCGCGCCTGGCAGCCCTGCGCGCTAGGCGCAGCCGGAACGGAGCGCCCGGAGCCCGGGAGGAGGCAGGGCACCGGCGACGCCACCTTCACCCCACGGCGACCCTTTTTAGAAAATAAGTTTGTTGCGCTGCGAGGCAGCCACGGAACAAGTAGCCTTGGGCGCGTAATGCTTTCGGGCATCGTTAGAATCCGCTCCTCCGTCTGGTTCAGGCTGTTGCCCCCTCTCCGTGCGCCCTTGCTTCTGGCGCTCGGTTCTTGGCGAGAGTTTCCTTCCGATGTTGACACCCCAGGCTCCGATTGCCCAGCTCTGCAGCCCACGGTAGAGAAAGGCGAACTTGGGTTGGTGTTGGGCAGGAGCCGGTAGTCGTGGTGGAAGGAGCCCTGTTGGAACAGACACTGACTTTGGCGGCGCCCGCTGTGTGCCGGGCTCGGTGCTGAGAGCGGGGGGTGTAGCGGCCAATCACGCTGTCCGGGTCCCCGCTCTTGGGACACGTACCTGGTATATCCAGGCTCTGCCCAGGCAACATCTGGGGGGTGGCGTAAAAATTTCCACCAACTTCAGGGGGGTTTGCAGTTTCTTTCCAAAGGCAAAGACAACCGCCTCGTCTCCTCCTTCGACCCAGAAGTCCACGAGATGTGCGCTAGGCACCCCGCGGACACCAACCCTCACTCTCCTGGGAAGGAGGGCTCCAAACCTGTGTGCATTTTCGCTCTTTGTGCTTCGTATCTTCTATTATTTATGAAAGGTGTGGAGGCGAGGGTAAGAGGAAGCGGGCTCCTGAATCTTTCCGAACCAGTCAGGGAGTCTGATGCATGAGAACATTTTTGCAGCACAGCGGATCCCCAGCCAAGGAGGCAGCTTCGCGCAACGCGCAGCTAAGGAGGTTGGTTGCTGGCTGGGGTCTCCAGATTTGAAGGGAAAAGGCTTGCGGAGGTAGTGTAGGGCGAATCAGTGTGACTGATCACTTTGGGTGGGTGGGCTGCGTGGAGGTGGGGTGGTGGGTCTTGGGGTGTGCTGGAGGTCTCTTTGTAAGAAGGAGCTCCTGGGAGCAGAGCTCCTGGAACTTTTTCTAGTTTTCCTGCTGAAATCAACGTAGGGGCGGGGACATGTTTGTCAGAATAACTGTCTTTTAATTGCATGGGAAGAGTCTGCAGTTTATTGTGATGGGAGCTTGATATTTTAAGGAATAATTCCATATAATTGATTTATTTAGACACAGTAATAATTTGGAATGTGCTTTTATTTTTGTATTCTGAGATTTACTGTTTATGTCCTTTAAGGAGTGGAGTAGATTTATTTACAGCAGACAGGTCCACGCAGAAGCATTTACATTTGGGCTGATGAGCAAGTTTGTTCTGTCTCTGCCCAAGTGGGTGAAAAGGAAAGTGTCATAGAGACAGACACCTCGAGGTGATTTTCGTGGCATTCATGAGAAAGGTCACATTTCACCCATAACTTTATTTTTGCTGTTTTAGCCCTGATTTTATTCAAGACTTAGGTGAATCTCCACAATGTAGGTTGGGAGTGTTGGGATGCTAGGGCTCAAAAACAAATTCCATGGAAATACTGCTTTTGCTGCCTTATAAAATGCTGCTGATTTTTTTGTTTGTTTAAACCACATTCACCTGCTCTGGATTGATATGAGGGATTGTGATGATAAACCTCATTATTTTTCAGTGTGGACTCTGCCAGGTTGGAGGTGAGCATGGAAAAACTCCCTTTTTAAATTAGGGTCTAAGGCTAATAAGGGGAAAGACCTGTTGTTTAAGGATGCAGGTCAGAGCCATGTGAAAATTTCAGCAGAGACAGATTTTTTATTTTGCAGTCTTTATGTTTAACTGACTGAGCCACCCAGGTGCCCCTATTTTTCAGTCTTTATGAAAACAGTTTTTAGTTCCTTTAACTTGAGGGACTTTGTCTCCTTGAGTTAGCTCAGCACCTCTTTTGATAGTCATTTCATATCAGTGGGACATTAAGAGTCAATAGAGAGCAACCCTTTCTAATAATGTTGGCTTTTTTATCATCCACTGATTTTACCTAGTTCACTTTCTTTTTTTATTCAGAAGTAGGTTTTCTAATTATCTTTCCTCTAAGCACTAAATCTTTTTGTTGGACGTTTTCTTCTGAAAGGTACACAGGACATCTGTTACTTCAATTTATTTCTTAAAAATAAAGGTAACCTGAATAATTATACTTTTCAGCAGAAAACTCCTTTATCGTTCCAAAATCTGCCAACTTTGATAATGGTTTTAACTCGTTGGATTCTTCTTTATTATATTCAAAGACCTTGACATAATGTACATTAGTTTTAATCTTGCTTTTTTATTTAAAAAATTTAATCTTGTGTGAAAACATGGTTTTATATGATTTTAATTTAATTAGTTTATTTCATTTGGTAATCAGGGAGATGTCTGTATGCACAGATGTGGAAAGTTTTGTTTTCATTTTCTACAACACAGTATCTTAAGTCTGAGGAGGGAGACCAGATTTACTACCTAGGCTTACTGGTCTTTATTTTTTATTATATACTATCAGAAGAAGATTTGACCATAGTCACTAAAATTTATTTATAAGTTATACACATATTCTGTTATGTTGATATAATATTTATGTTATAAAATATGTACATAAAAAAGCTAAATGATAAGTAAGGCAAAAATTATGAGGCTGAAGTTTTAATATTTTTATGTATCCAGTGAAATGCCTTGCAGATCCCACTTTGGAAATCACTGATGGTTTGGGAGTTTTTACCTTTCTTTTCTTCTCTCTGGCTTTGCCATTCACCATCTCTGCTACAGTATCCACTTGGAAAACTGCTAGAAATCCCTGTCTCCTGTAACAGATGAGTTAAGAGCATTGTTTCCTGGTCACGAGCACATATGTGGATGGAATGAGGCCGAAGAGATGAATGTGATAGAGGAGTCATCCTGGATCTTCCAAACTGGAAATATAGATGGAAAAATAAGGAAGTTTAAATTTAATGACTAAAGTTTCAGTGGTTAAAAAGTCAGGAAATCAAGAAGTAGAGTGAGGAAAAGAAAGACATTTTCCATGTTGCAGTATTGTGTGGAGGGTGGAAGGATCAAAAAAACCTTGGAGCAGATTAACCTGGATGTGGTCCTACCACTTAATACATTCAAGATAGTTCCATAACTTAATTGAGTCTTAGTTTCCTTAGCTATAAAATTGGATAACATTTATTTCAAGGCTTCATGGTAGGAATTAAACATGAGAGTGTAGGTATGGAGCTTAGCTGTATTAGGTTGGGTTAATAGCTATAACAAATGAATCTGAAAAGTATATTTCCTCAAATATGACATGTTGTCAGTCATGGTAAGTCCCCAAATGGATGATCCTGGCTGCATTCCTCCAAGACTTCTGTCATCTTCAGCAGGGTCACCATGCCTCTCTGCATGTATCAAGGCATTGGAAGGAGAAAGACTTGGAGAATGTTAATTCCTCAAACGTGCAAATCTCCATATAACTTTTGCTTATCTATAACGGAATGAATTCCGTTCGGCAGAACTCAGTTGTGTGTGGGTGGATCTTTCTATAAGGGAGGCTGGGGAATGTAGTACAATTGTGTTTCCAGGAGGGAGAAGACCTTGTTGGGGGAACAGCCAGCACTTCTGACTCTCTATTACTATATGTGACATTCCCTCCATGTTCAGTAAATGTTACTTCCCTTTCCTTCCAACCCTGGTTTTCATGGCAGAAAAACCAAGACAGTTATAAGGAGAAAGATAATAGAAGCAGTTGGAACGTGTGTAGTACTTACAGTTTTTGAGATATTTTTCTAAGCACTTTGCCCTGCTAGATAGGTATCATTATTGTTTCTGTCATATAAATAAAACTTGGTTTGGAGAAATTAAGTCATTTGCTTGACATAGCCAGTAAGTGGCAGAGCTGGGATTGAACCAGCCCTTTGGCTCTAGAGTTGATTTTCTAAACAGCTTTATTATACTACTTTTTTATTCTTGCCTTAATACTTTTCTTATTGTAGCCATTGGACTACTGTTTCTATTTGTTTATATAAAAAAGCTGTAGGGGAATTAAAAAATCCTAAAGAAGAAAAAAAGATGATCTCTAAAATATAATGAAGTGTAATTAGATACAATATAGGTTTATCTTGAATACCTACTGGGATCACATGTTTAAAATAAAACTCTCTATGACAGTGCTTTTTCATTTATGATAAATTTTCAGAGTCTATGCCATGAATTATAACCGTTTTCTTTAACTTTCATTGTGGGAATCCTTGGCTACCATTTTTATGCTGCAGAATGTAAAGATAAATTTCTCTTAACAGCTTAAGCAAATACTCTTTCAGGCAAATTCACAGGTAAAATATTCTCCCCTCATCTTCCTTTTGATCAAAAGCATTGTTCCTCATCAACATCCCTAGCTCCCGAGAAAGAAATTCTTCCTTTGTTTTCTCAGCTTTGCAAAACTTACTGAGTATTTACAGAGTGACTAAAGGGACCTCTACCTGTAATCCTAGCATCCTGTAAAAGGAAATGATCCCTCTTGTTCTCATCCTGTTATCTTGTCTCAATTATATTAGAGACTCTGCCTCTTCTCACCTTTCCTGTGTATTTGTCCTTTGCAAAAATACCTCTTACAGTTTTGTGTCCAAGTAGCTGCAATAGAAATGTGAGGTGATTGATACTGAGAGGTACTTTTTGCCAAGATAATTCACTTTCCAATATTATAAAGTCATTTTCCCCTTCTTGTTCAGTACATATTTGTGGAATCTTCCCAATGAATTAATGACACTTAATGACATGTGTTCTCATCATGTAGGTGAGCAGATAAACTTGGATGCTTCTAAGTCACTTCTTTCTCAAAAGAACCTGTTAATTTCCTCCTCATTTTCCCTGAACCTTTTGTTCTAAGTAATATGCTTTATTCTTTTTCTTTTTTTTTTTTTTAATTTTTAATGTTTTATTTCTAGGAGAGAGAGAGAGAGAGAGAGAGAGAGAGAGACAGCGTGAGCAGGGGAGGGTCAGAGAGAGAGGGAGTCACAGACTGAAACAGGCTCCAGGCTCTGAGCTGGCAGTCAGCACAGAGCCCAACGCGGGGCTCGAACCCACGAACCGCAAGATCATGACCTAAGCAAAAGTCGGACGCTTAACCGACTAAGCCACCCAGGCGCCCCTGCTTTATTCTTTTTCTAAGTTTACCTTGCATCCAAACTTCTTCACACCCATGCTATATATCTATATCTGCATATATCTCTATCTATCTATCTTATCCATCTATTTATCTATATATATGTCTGTGTGTGTTAAGTTCCTTTTTATGATTTAATGGAGTAGAAGGACAGAGAGGTTTAAACTTGCTTAATGTTTTCAGCCTCCCAAGGAGTGAAGTCCCACAGGGCCTAGTGAAAAGCTAGCTCTAGCTGCTCTAACAAGTAAACCATAAATTTTCAGTGACTTAAAATACTTTCTACTTCTTGCTCATGTGGTGTAGTTCAGTACTCCCACCAAGTTCCCAATAGAATGGCTTTCCATGGGATCATTCAGGGAATCAAGTTTCTTTTCTTCTCCTGTATTTGTCCTCCTAAGTCCCCTGAGGTTCTCCTTGTTCAGGGAAGGAGTGAGGAGAGAAATGTCCTGACAAGTTCCACAGGATGTTTTTATACGCCGATACTGAGAATGGTTATCATGGCTTTTGCCTACACTTCATTGAGCAGAACTTTTTTACTCAACCATTCCTTTCTGTAAGGGAAGCTAAGAAATGGAGTCACACTGAATTCCCAGAAAGAGATATGGTGAATAACTAGCAGATTTTCAATAAATGGTAAGTAACACATTTATAATAAATAAATGTGAGATTACTGGCCAATTCTTTATTTCTCTCTCTCTAGGTATGGAGAAAGGAGTGTGTGTGTGTGTGTGTGTGTGCGCGCATGCGCGCGCGCAAGTGTTATTTGCCTGATAAGTATCTTTTCCTTTTCTTCATTTTTTAAAAAGTTTATTTGTTTTGAGAGAGAGAGGCAGAGAGGGGTGGAGAGATAGAATCTGACAGTTCAGAGTCCAACGCAGGGTTTGATCTCATGAGCCATGAGATCATGAGCTGAGCCAAGGTTGGATGCTTAACTGACTGAGCCATCCTACTTAAGGATTGAAACATGCCCTTCCACTTAAGAGCATTAGTTCTCCCCATCCACAGTAATTGTTGCCAGAGAGGGCATGGAGCACAGTGAGAATGACCATAGAAAAGTGAGATCTTTTGCTGCTTGTAATAAGTCACTTGGCATCCCCCTACCAAGGCACATGTATTCATTGCTAAATCATAAAGTGAAAGCTCTCATTTCTTTAAAGTCTATCTCTGTAGAGCTGTGAAGGGAAGTGGAAGTTAAAACCACATCCTTATGCTTAATTTCCTTTTATAAGATTTACTCTGTTCCCTCCTAGATGATGTTTTCCTTTCCATTTGCACTTCCCTGTTTCCCTTTTTCAGGTCTGCAGTCTAGGTGCTTGCCCTACAGCCTGCCAAGTGACTTTTTTTTACATGCTTTTGTTTACAGTGCCTTTGTCTAATCTACTCTTGCCATCTTTCTCCACAGATTTTATTACAGTTTGCAAAATGATCAACTCAATTGTCATTCTGTTTAGCCTCTTTCAATACTATTAAGGCACAAAAAATGATTCCCTTTTCTCTACAGAGACCTATTGTATTTTTTTTTTTTCTGTGCCATTGATAAGACACCTAACATGGAAGTAAGCACTCCTCCTGGTTTTCCCAAGACTGAAGGGTCCTAGGATGATGAAAATTCAGTGTTAAAACCAGTCAAGTTCCAGGGAAATTGGTACAAATTCATTGTCCTACCTATTACATTGTAATGTTATTTTCCATGTCACTCAGTACCATGAGAGTTCCTTGAGACATTGAATAAGGGCTAGAACTTTGGAGTCATATTTCTTACCAGTCCTAAATCCATTTTGTGAAAAATGTTTATTTATTTTAGAGAGAGATAGCAGGAGAGAGAAAGAGAGAGTGAGAGTGAGCGAGCAGGGGATAGGCAGAAAGACAGGGAGAAAGAGAAGCCCAAGCAGTCTCCTTAGCTGGCAGTGCAAGAGCCCGAGGTGGGGCTCAAACTCAGAACTGTTAGGTCAGGACTTGAGCTGAAATCAAGGGTCAGATGCCTGACTCACTGAGCCACCCAGGAGCCCCAGTCCTAAATCCATTTTGTACTGTCTGTGTAATTGTGTGTCATAGCAAGTTATCTACCTTTTCTAGGTTTCAGTTTCATCAGCTGTGTAATGGGATGATATGCATTTTGTAATGTTCAGATAAAGGACATAATAAGTTAAAATCAGTTTATTGATGGACACATCTTAAAAATTGGATAGTACCTTAAGGCACAGGAGTTTTATGAAGATTATGTGGAATACTACTTGCAAAGTACTTTTAGCTCAGTGCCTAAATCCTAGTAAGCTTCCAATAAACAGATTTTAATTGATTCATATTTTGATATCTCATGCCTAAAATATGTTAGATACCGAAAATAAAATTAGGCTCAGAAAATACATGTTCATGGAGCATTAATGATATTACCAGGAGTTTATGATAACTAAAGCAAACAAGTCCATGAAAATAATTAGGAAATATTGAGAAAGCAAGAATTGTCTGTGAGTTTATTTCTTTTTTAGACAAGGTTTTGCTTTTTCTAGCTTATTTAAAGCCAGAGTCAGCAGTTTTCATGGTTTGGAAAGAGAAAATATTTTCCACATTTGGACAGGGTCAATTTCAGCTCATAGCACTTAAAATATGTATTTATCACTATTAACTAAATAAATGTGGTGAATATCTGGGAAGGGAGTTTGGTTCATGAGAAAATGAGGGTTAGGACAGCAGAAACCATGCTGATTCCATAATGATCTTGAGGTTTTAAAAAATGCATATAGAAGTCTCATTTATTGATACCGTAGTAAAATATCCTCCTCACCTTTGAGTGGAAGTTTTGTGTGTCAAAATTTGTACCTTGCACAATTGTCCTAATAGAAACCTTGATAATTCATATTGCCTATGCCTTTTAGACTTGTCATGGAAATTTCCATTGAGGACAGGTATTAGAATTGTGCTTATGCTGAGATAGGTCCAGTTTGGAGAGAAAAAGTAAACAAAAAATGACATGACTCAAATCCCCAAATATGTATTATGAGGCATGATTCTAGGCACATTGCCATCATTTTGAGTTGTACAAATTTGTATTATCATCTATATTATCTTCAATTATCAAATATAAATATGAATCTTTTTTGCCTTCACTGACTCATTTGATTAGCTGTTAGCTAGCTATTGATTCTAGGCTTTGCACAGATTAGCAAATTAATTACAAGTCCAAAGACTGTTTTTACTGTATTTAATTAGGTGAATGACATTCTTAAAAAGAAAATGTTTACTCACGTCACATTTCTAATTCCTAGTAAAAATTGTAATACAAAGATGGTTATCTACGATTTTTAGGACTAATTATAAATAGAAGCTTGTCTTTAACAATAGATTTTTTAGTGGGAATCTATGTAAAAATATTACTTTACCCTTTAAACAGGTGGCTAAAGATGATTTACTTTTTGATGACAGAGGATCACCACAATGAACATAGGATGGTAGTTTATACTAGAGTATGGATCTTTGATTCAGACAGACCTAGATTTGTTCTGCCACTTGGTAGCTATGTGATCTTGAACATCTTCTTAACCCTTCCCAAGGCAGTTTTTGAAATCTATGAGGTTGAATGTGCCTACCTTATAGAGATTCTGTGAACTTTAAATAATTAAAGACTAGTACAATGTTCATGGCATGTTCTGAGCACTAAGTGAATTAGCCTTATACTATAATCTTTGCAATTTAGACAGAACACAGTATACATAGATGCTTTATATTTTGGTGAAATAAACGTTATATTGGAGTGTGTCAACAGGATCCCATCAAATGCAGCAGATATATGGGTACCTACCCTGAGTGAACTCTGCTTTCTGATGCCTTTCAGAGGGTCATATTTAATTCCTTGCTTTGGTGAACTAGCCATTTGTTTGCTGTTTCTTAGTGTTTGTGAACTAGAAAGGTGAGATATACAAGCCATTCAAACTATATGTAATAATTTGAATAGATTCTGAATGAGATTCTGAAGGACCTTTTCTTTTTTTCTCCTCACTGCCCACTTTCCCTTCCCACATCCATTGAACAGACCATTTCTTTTCTTTCTTTCTTTCTTTTTTTTTTTTTGAGTGAGAGAATGATATGGATGTTTTACATTTTCTCCATCCTTGGTTTCACCTTTTCCTAGGTCCTGACTGAGGAACTGAGAGGTAAAGTGTGAATACAGTATAGTAGAAATAGAAAATTACCTGCTTTGATAATATTGTCACATGTGTTGGTGATATGCTTTGCACCAGAATCACATTTGTGAAGATTCCTGTGTTACAGGCGTGGAATGCTGACTGTCTTACCTGCAGTACAATAAACTTTGTTCAACAGTCTGTACTCATTGTGTTTACTATGCAAAGACATTGCCTTTTATTTTCTTTAGCACTTTTCCAGGTTTCACTCACCATTTAGTAGATTCTTACTTAAAATTACTAGTATTTCCCCTCCATTATTTTTGAACCAAACAGTCAGAATTTGAGACACTGCAACAATTCTAGATATGATTAAGGTGGTGGTAATGTCTGTATATGCAGAATATACCATAGATTATCATGAATTCATAGTTCCAATAATTCTGCTCATTTCTTTTATTAATAGCAGTTTGCCAGCATATTGTCATTTGTATTCTGTCCTATAATTGAAATAAACACTGTTTTTTAAATGTTACTGTTACTCAGAGCACCAGTCTTCTGTTCTTCTGAATTAATAAGCTTTTATAAGGTTTAGTAGTTTTCTTCTTTTAAGATTTTTTTCTTAACGCTTATTTATTTTAGAGACAGAGACAGAGCGTAAGCTGCGGAAGGGCAAAGAGAGACAGAGACAGAATCTGAAGTAGGCCCCAGGCTCTGAGCTGTCAGCACAGAGCCTGATGCGAGGCACTAACCCACGTACCGGGAGATCATGACCTGAGTGGAAGCTGGGCACTTAACTGACTGAGCCACCCAGGTGCCCCAGTAGTTTTCTTTAATGTAGCTTCTTAAATCATTATATTAAGATTAGCTCTTTTTAAAAAAGATTTTATTTTTTAGTGATCCCTATACCCCACAGTGAAGCTTGAACTCACCCCAAGGTCAAAAGTTGCATGCTCTACTGAATGAGCCAGCCAAGAGCCCTATAAAGGTTAACTTGTAAGATATGGAGCATAATAGAATATCCATCCCAAGTGAGGAATTCCACGTTTTAGTTTAATATTCAGTCTCTGCTGTTTTATGTGATGTAAAAGAGAGGCTATAAGTAGACTTGGTGATTCAGAATGCTTTGATGATTCAAATTGTGGCTCTACCACGGTTATATTTGTAATATTAGCCTAAGTTATATACCCTCTCCTAGCTTTATTTTCCCATCTGTATAAGGGCGATATTGTTGCAGAGTTGTGAAGACTAAAATGAGTTATTCATATATACACATAGCCCAGCACCAGGCACATAATTAGACCATGCCTTCAAATGCTGAGTTTATTATTATGATCCTGTTGTTTTCATGCCTTTGTTCGATAAATACACCTATGTTGATGAAGCATGTGAAAGTTATAATTTATGCACTTGAAATGCCATTTTAAAATGCTTAATAAAGTGATGTATATTGTTTTCTGTGTCTTTATCCATGGGTAGGTCTCTCTTGGCTGTGTAAAAGAGGAAGGCAACATTTCCATTAGGGTGTTGTTTTACGGTTGACTATTATAGGGATCCACTGTATCAGAACTGAGATACGATTAGCACTGTTTGAGATTTCACTTTGGAAAAATGGTTTTGGCCGTGGTCAAGAATCTTGTTTGTTTATTTTTCAGAATGTTTTACTTTTCTGAGAAAGAGGGAGAGACACAGCTTGAGCAGGGGAGAGTCAGAGAGAGAGGGAGATACAGAATCAGAAATAGGCTCCAAGCTCTGGGCTAGCTGTCAGCACAGAGCCGGATGCGGGGCTTGAACCCATGAACCGCGAGATTGTGACCTGAGCCGAAGTTGGATGCTTAACTGACTGAGCTACCCACGTGCCCTAAGAATCTTGTTTATTAAAAAGAATGAATTACCAAATAGGTTCTCATATGTATTCTTTTTATTTCGGCAATAGCCCATCTTGCCAGGTTGCAAAAGGATATGCTGACATGTGACCGAGTATAAATATAAAAATGTTTCAAGTTGCTTTCAGTCAAATATGCTTGAAAATTTTCAAAAGATTTACACATTCTTAAAAATTTGTAATAGTGATATTACTGAGAAATGAATTTCAGTTTCTTGTGGAGAGCAGCAGCCTCTTGATGAGTCCTTTGCATTTCAAAACTTAGCAAATGTAACATAATGACTAGTGTATTATTAATATGCCTACAACTAAGGAGTTTTATATATTGAAGAGAAACAAGTTAATGTTATTTTACTTCCCATTTGTATTTGAAGAATGAAACATTGATAGAAAGTTTGATTTAAATGTCTACTTCTTCCTTATTTATATGTTTACTATGTAGTTTATGGAATTCAAATAATACTTTTATACTGTTTGGTTTATAATTTATCTTTTAATCTTATTACTTAGATATCTTAATTACTTTTATGTTTCTTTCTGTATTTCTAAGACATATATAAGAACTTATTTACTGATTTCCATTGTGATTTCCATTTTCCCCCTACTATCTACTAAGCTGATTGACATCAGAATCTTAATTCACTGACAGATTTCCATCCATTACTTAAACCTTATAGAATCTACGTTATGGCTTTGTTGTGGAAATTAGCCTGACTGCAGGTCTAATCATTAATGCCCTGGTGTTCTCTATCATTAGATTATTCCTTGAATGCATTGTGTACCATATCTCTGATACTTCAGAGGATCAGACCAAGTATTTGTGAAAGTCCTAAAGGATGCAATTTTAATGGAAAGAGTGGGAGAAATCCTGCCATTTCTGCCGCCTTTGGCTTTTAGGTGTTAGGACTATAGAAACATATTTACACTGATGGATTACACTATTACTAAATTACTATTACCACAATTAATAAAATTACCTGGCTGAGTAAATTAAGCAGGGTATAGGGACTGCTTCTCTTACGTCTGAAAATAATGTAGTGAATTCTCCATCAATTATTTCAGTTTTTTATTGATCTTTGATGTTATGTACTTTACGTCTCATTGACTAAGAACATCCATTCTAGCAGGGTATATGTATACAGTCTATAATTTAGAACAGAATATCATTCATAGAGGAAGTTTGCCCAAGACCTTGATGCCATTGTAGTCCATAGATGGCATTTCCTGGGAACTTGTGTGAAAAATACAGAACTTTGGCCGACATTCAGACCTACATTCACGGTCTTCATTTTGTCCAGTGATTTGTATTCACATTAAAGATTGATAAGCATTGATTTATATCATATTCTTAACTAAATTTGAAAATCTATCTGAATTTTGTGTGAGATACAAGTAAAGTATTTGGGGTAGTATGTAGAATGGTGTCCATAAATTGTCTAGGCTTTTAGATGTATCCCTGACCTATGATTAGTTCTTATTTCCTTTTCTGGTTCATGTTAATTATGTAGGATAACAGTAAACTGAGTACAAAACTGCATTTTCATTTTATTTGTATGAAATATTTATACTTGTTTAATGTATTTCATATTTAAATTCAGTATGCATAGGGATTAATAAGTGATTTGGGACTTAAATTAGAAAACTCAGAAAACGAGCAAACAACAAAGGTTCTTATGGATATAATGAAAAAAATGCGTCTCATAAGGTAATTAAGTGATTTTATATTTACGTATGAAAAGAATTGTCTCATGGCTGTAGGTTACCAAATCGACAATTTCAATTACGTATATGATATTCATTTTTTAAATTTAAATATGTTTTATTTGAAATATCAGAGGCTTACATGGCAGGGTGTCCAGTGCCCATCTACTATCCATCATATTTTCTGGCTTCATTTCATTTTCTCCTTCCTGTGACTGAGGTGCATTCCTTTGCTAATAGCATTTGCTGTCCTAAGATATTGTTGAAGGGAAATTAACACTGTTTGATAACATTACAAGTGATAACCATTCATACTGTAGTGGACATTTTTTTTCTTTTAATTCACAGGAACAAGTTCACCTTCTCAACAGTAAAACTACTTCAACTGTTGGTTTATAAATCCCAAATCTACCTCTATTTAGGAAGTGGGTGAGGAAGTTTTTCTGGGGACTTTCTCAGCCAGGGCCTTCCTCTGCCTCAGTGTAGAGGCACTTCTGAATGTTCAGATTGTTAGAATCTCTCTCCTCATGTGGAATCTTGAGCTCAGTAATGTAGATTGAAGAAACAGGAGGGTTTATATATATATATAATATATATATAATATATATTAAACTTTGTTAACTTTGTTATTGATGTGGAGTAACTGTCCAGTGGTACCTGCTCCGGGGAATTTGGGGCTGCTTGATTCACTGTTTCTTCTGTCCCTGATCTGCATAGATGCTTTTTAAAAACCGGTTTTATTTATTTTTGAGAGTCAGAGAGAGACAGTATGAGCAGGGGAGGGTCAGAGAAGGAGGGAGAGAAATACAGAATCCGAAGACAGGCTCCAGACTCTGAGCTAGCTGTCAGCACAGAGCCTGACACGGGGCTCCAACCCACGAACTGTGAGACCATGACCTGAGCCGAAGCGAGACGCTTAACTGACTGAGCCACCCAGGCACCCCTGCACAGATGCTTTCTATAGGGTCCCTTTTTCCTTAGGCTCTCAGAGTTGGTTATTCTTGCTTGCTACCAAAGAAATGTAAAGAAGTTCTGGTATGTGCCCATGTTTGGAGATACTTCTTATTTATCACCTGCCTTATAACATTATCCCCTTATCTTTCTGTTGGGAACTTGTACACCACAGACAAAGGTTACCTTTTCAGGATGCATCACTTATTAGTGTGAGGTCTCTCTAGGAATTGGATAAGTCATTCCCTTGAATAGCATATGACATTTCCCATAGTTCACAATTAAGTATTCTCATCCCAGGGTTCTGTAGAATAGGGAAAGAAGGCTGGAAATTTGACATGCAAATCTCTCTGCTTTTTTTCAGGTTTCAGGTCAGTGACATTATCCAAAAGGAGTTCCAACATTTCATGTAACTACAGATGCCATGTGCTTCTTCATAAACCTGTGTCTTTGAGTAATTTGCCTAACATCATAATCCATAACATCAGTAGCTGAAAGTTCCCACCTTGGCAAAGCTAATACTTAATGTCTTTTTTACAGACGTCTTTCTGGAGGCTCTGTTATATAGAAAGGAGCTAAAGCTTAGCTTTTTGGGCTTAGCCTGCAAACTTGTTACCACTGGACATAGGAGTCTTAGTATTAATGCCATTAGACCTAATCTTTCTCCAGAGTCCCTTATAGTAGCCTGAGCATAAAAGTTTGTGATGTAACTCAGATCTGGCATTGTTAATTGAGTTGCACTTCAGGCCCAGTGATAGTCTAATCCTCTTTCATTTATAGTAATTGTCCACTAAATTCTTACTCACTTTCTGTTAGAAACAAGGCATTGTAGGAGACCTACTATCAGGTATAAAGACCATTTCATGTCCTTAACTTGAACATAGAAGAGGGGGCCATGTTTGTGGGATTGAAAAAAAACTCTCTGAGTTAAGTGCTACAAAATATGATAGTGAGAAAAACCTTGGCATTTTGGAAGAAAATAAAGATTCACAGCCCCGTTCCAGAGGTATTGAATCAGAGTCTCAAAGAGGAGTTTTAGGAAGCTATATTTTGAATATACTCCCCATGTGATTTGATGTTCAGCCAGTTTTGGGAACTAGAGCATATTCTGAAGAACACTAATTCTTCAAGATATAAATAGATTCCCTTTAAATTTTTTTCTTGGGAATTTATTTTTTTTTTCCTTAGGAGAATGAGCTTAGGAAATTCTGGATTTTTAAGTAGTTTTTTTTTTTTTTTTTTTTTTTTAGTAGAATGATGTTAGGAAATTCTGGATTTTTAAACAGGTTTTTTTTTTTTTAACATTTCAGAATATGTGCTTTGTGAAATACATGTTTCTAAAATGTATTTGAGTAATGCTGTAGGCTGTTTGTGTTATTTTATCAGAGTACCATAGATTAAGTGTCATGTAAACAACATGAGCAACCAGCACTGTAACCTCTGGGGTCTTTTTTTTTTTTTTTTTTTTTACAGGTTTTTAAAAAATGTTTATATTTTGAGGGGGGGGGGGAGAGAGAGAGATACAGCGCAAGCACTGGAGGGTCAGAGAGAGGGAGACAGAATCTGAAGCAGGCTTCAAGCTCCCAGCTGTCAGCACAGAGCCTAATGCGGGGCTTAAGTTCACCAGCCCTGAGATCCTGACGTGAGCCAAATGCTTAACCTGTTGAGCCACCCAGGTGCCCCTGGGGTCTTTTTGAAATAAAGGCACTAATCCTATTCATGAGAGCTCTGCCTTCATGGCCAAACACCTCCTAGAGGCGCGCAACTTTCATTTTCTATTACATGGGGGATAAGGTCTTAAAGAAAGAATTTTGGCAAACTTTCAGTCTCTGGCAACAATCCCTGCCTCCTAACCATCTAATGGTTGTGGCTATCAGCACTGGCAGCTCATTAAAATTATCTGGTCTAGAATAAAGATGGGTTCTGGGTAATGGAATTTTTTAAAAGCTTCTCAGATGATTTTCATTAAATGCAGAAAGATTTAAGTCCAAAGACAGAATAAACTATTCTTTGGAATATGCTTTAGGGAATTTTGTCCGAATGTGCATTTCATATCACCCAGTATTTTTTTTTAATGTTTCACATCTGTTGGGTGGTGTTACTCAATTTATATATATTATGCCTCATTTTCCAGGTGGGTTTTCAAATGTCTTTTTTTCCTGATTGTAACAGACACTTCTTTTTAGGAAGAAGTACCCCCAGTCATTGGAGACACTTTTAAAAATATATATATATGTATGTGGGTTGTCTAAGTAAATTTTAATCATAATAAGTAACATTAATCGAATACTTAGCAATGTACCAGGCAGGTTGCTAAATTCTTTTATTATCATTTAAACTTAGGATCATCCTGTGAGTGAGGTATTGTGATGACCTCTGGGTCCTAGATGAGAAAACTAACAGATTAAATAACTTGATTCAAGTCATGCAACTAGCAAATGTCAGTACTGATGTCAGATCTCCAATATGCCTGTCTATGACCTAAAGTTTTAGACCAGTTTTTAATAGTCTCTGAGGAAGAAATGTTTATGTTTAATGATCAGTGTATGGCTAAAAGACATCAGTATGACACACTTTCAGAACTATATATTATTGGAGGGATAGTAAGTTTTCATAAATTATAGGGCTTTAAGAAGGTATTTCAAATGTTGAGAACCTTATGAAAGTAGGAAGGTTTTCAAACAGACATTGGCATATGCAGGTAAACAGAACTTTTTTTAATGTTTATTTTTGAGACAGAGACTGAGAGAGCGACAGAGTGTAACCCGGAGAAGGGCAGAGAGAGAGGGAGACACAGAATCTGAAGTAGGCTCCAAGCTCTGAGCTGTCAGCACAGAGCCCGACATGGGGCTGTACCTCACTGACTGTGAGATTGTGACCTGAGCTGAAGTCAGACGCTTAACCAACTGAGCCACCCAGGCACACCAGTAAATAGAATTTTTGTAGGATAGTAAATTGGTAATTTTTGTAGGTAAATGATATGTCATATTAATTATTCTGAAGTTGTTTGAATACTCAGAGTTCATTGTATAAACATATTTTTTAGAGGCGCCTGGGTGGCTTAGTCGGTTAAGCATCCGACTTTCGCTTGGGTCATGACCTCGCGGTTCGTGAGTTCGAGCCCCGCGCCGGGCTCTGTGCTGACTGCCAGCTTGGAGCCTGGAGCCTGTTTCAGTCTGTGACTCCCTCTCTCTCTGACCCTCCCCTGCTCACGCTGTCTCTCTCTCTCTCTCCTAGAAATAAATTAAAAAAAAATTTAAAAAAAAGTTAAAAAAACAAAAAAACATATTTTTTATACAGATAGGCTTTTACGTATTGCTAAGCCTCTATAAAATACTGAGTTTGACAGATTTTGTTATTCTGGCCACAAATTTAAACAAAGGGAAAAATGATTTGACTACTGGCAATAAAACTCTGTGGATTTATGTATGGGTTAAATTGCATGCTTATTAGTCACTCAGAAAATGATGTTTCATTTTAAAAATACATGCCTTCATATCTTGTGATGACATTTATAAAAAGTTTTCAGTTGTATGTCTTTTGTTTTGCCAGAGAAAATAAATTGAGTAAATGTAAATGACAATACAGTCTTTTTAAGAAAGTATAATGGCTAATCTTCTGTGTCAACTTGCTTAGATTGACCACAGTCCATATATTTGGTCAAACATATCTGGGTGATGCTGAGGTTTTTTTTTAGGTGATAGTAACATTTGAATTAGGAGACTTTGAATAAAGCAGATCCATAATGTAGATAGATTTCATGTTTTCAGTTGAAGGCCCTAAGTAACACTGACCTCCACCAAGGAAGAGGGAGAGTTCTTGCAGCAGACTGCTGAGCCATTTTCTTAAAATAACCCCCCCCCCCCGCCACACACACACTATTAGTCTGTTTTTCTGGAAAACCCTGACTACCACAAGGTGATTCCTTATTCTCTGTTTCAAGAAGGTTCTCCTATTGTTTTTCAAAGGATTTTACCTGGATGTCCTTTTCCTTGGAGTTGCCATCATATTTTTGCAGAATGAAGCGCAATAGGTGGCACCAAATTCTTCCATCTCCTACGTTGGCAATATTTTCCCATGTATTGGGCCATTTCATAAATGCCATATAGACTGAATGGGATCACAGAAAGTTCAAAATAGAATTTGTTGCTCCTTGCAAATTTTTGCCATTACAGGTTTTCAGATGCAACGTTGGTCTTCTTGTCAGAGTGGGATAATTTAGAAAAATGTGAGTGAACTATTCTTCTAGAATTTACTTTCTTCATCCATGGAACCTATCATAATGAGTACTTCTAAGTGCAAGGGCAATATTAGGTCCTGAAGGTAGACAAGAAAACTGCCAGAAATGGACCCTGACTTCATGGAGCTTAGACTCTAGTAGAGGAGACTATAAAAAAAGTTAATTAAAACTTAAAAACAATTAAAAACTGAAATAGACGTTCTCGATGAGGTGAGGGTGCTATGATGGAGAATACTGTAGGAAGGATCTACCTTAGATTGAGTGGTGAAAAACAGTTTCTTAGTGAATGTTAATTTTGAAACTGAAAATTGAAAAGATGCTAGTCCTACAAATAGAGAACAAAGTTCCAGATAGTAGGCAAGGAAGAGGTTCATTCATAACTTGATTTGTTTTTATATGTAAATGATCAAGTTTGGTTGGTCAAGAAAACCTTAGACTAAACTCAATGAAGGAGGACGTTGGAAGTGGAAGTCGTGAATGGAATGATACAGGAAAATGTAACACTGGTAAAATGAAGTTAATTCAGGTGGATTCAAGATGAAGAGTATTATAGACAAAACCTGAATTTCACACTTGACCAGTTTTTAAGTATGTTTAGCTTTCATACTCTTTATACATGAAGCATCTGGGTAGTAAATAGTTTTTGTTTTTTGTTTTTGTTTTTGTTTTAGTACGAGTATGACTGTCATGAACATAGATTACCATCTAAGGCTAGCTTGTGGATGCTTGTCTAGATCTTAAATCTTAGAATGTCATATTGTTGGTTTGGAAGACTCCTCATACTCTGAGAGGCTTTCTCAGTATCTCGAGTCACTTCAAACTCTAGGCTTACCAACTTTGTGAATTTTAATGATATGACTGTCCCATGTGTTGTGTTATGTTTTTTTCCTCTCCTCCCCTCTTCTCTTCCCTCCACTGTCTGTCTATCTTTCTTTCTCTTCTTTTTCTTCTTCTTTTTTTAATTCTCAAGTCATTACCAAAGGCTAGGAAGTCATTACAGCATTGAGCATGGTGAATATATCATTTTAATTCAACTCAAAGAAGTTATATGGCTGGATTTCTTTGTCCTTCAGTCCTGTAGAACTGTAAAATAGGTTACTGTAGAACTTGTACAGTATAAGAAGCCTCTCACTGAAGAACTAATGCAAATGTCAAACCTGTAACTTGGCAGAGATTCCATTTCATAGTTTGAAGAATTTAACTATATTGACTACACTGTTGAAATGAAGAGTTAAGGCAATTATCCATATGATTTAAAAAAATTCTGGTACTGATGAAAAAGTAGGGTCTGGGACCTTGATCGATTTGGACTGGCTATTAATGTTGTTTAATTTCCCTGGATAATGTCTGAACTTTCCATTTCAGTTTACCTTTATAACCCTTTGTATTTTTTAATTATTTTTCCGTAAAGGTTATGTGTCTGTGAGTGTGCATTTTAATAGTATGAAAGGGTATCTGGTCAAAACTAAACTTACTTTCTATCATCTTCTGCTAGCCCCTTCTCTAGAGTCACTGTAATTGTTATTTGTTTATCTTTCCAGGGATGTTTTTATGAGCACATGTATGTTACTTCTTTAAAAGGGAAACCTGAAGATTTATATTCATATGTATATGATATGTATATATAATATAAAAATGATGTATTGAATACTTCTCTTCACTTAAAGGTGAATCCTAGGTATCTTGCTTGCCAATGAATACTTGGAATATTTATTCCCTTGTACCCACATTACAATACTAGAATCCTGCCCCTCATCATTTATGTTCTTTACAGGCTTTTGTTACTATAAACATTAGTTTTGTAGACATATGTGAATATATCTGTAAAATAAATTCTTGAAAGAGGAATTGGAATTTCTCAGTCCAAAAGTAGTACATTTTGCATTTTTGACATTTATAGTTATTTCCAGATTGCCCTCCAATGAAATGATCACAATTTACATTCTCCAAACAATGTCTTCATAACTTCTGAATTGATTTAGTATTCCCTCAGTGATTAGCAGAAGTTCATTCCATAATCTGTTCACATTAGTGATTTTCACAAAGCTTTACAAATGATCACATACCCATGCAGAGCAGCTTATATTAGGCATTCTCATACAAAGTCATGGTTGATTATTGTGACATAGCTACACCTGCTTCCATGAGTGTTTCCCCTTTTATATAATTGCAAGTGACCATTCAGAATCACATAGATTTACTAATCTTCGCATGTAGAGAGGTCCTTGCTGAACAATATCCAGGCAGTTTTAAATGGTGCTTTGTCTAAAAAGTCCTTTTTAAAAAATTTTTAGTGTTTATTTAATTTGAAGGGGGGCAGGGACAGAGAGAGGAAGACATAGACTCTGAAGCAGGCTGAAGGCACTCAGCTATCAGCATGGAGCCTGAGGCGGGGCTCAAACTTAGGAACCGTAAGATCATGACCTGGGCCAAAATTGGACGCTTAACCAACTGAGCTACCCAGGAGCCCCTAAAGCATCCCAGGAGCCCCTAAAGCATCCCTTTTATTTGATTGATTTGGTTGATCCAGCTAATGTGCCACTGCTCTTAGAAGGTCCTTCAGACACATCTGCTTGTCCTGAATCCATCAGTACTCTGTCCCCTCACACCATCCACAACCTGTTTTTGAAAAGACTTACTGAGATGCTGTAGTTTTCTAGCACTACAATGACTGTGATTAGTCGTTGACATATGATGATTTATTGCTGGAGGTTTCCTTAGAAATTTACTTTGTGTGTTGGGGCTAAGAGATGAGCGTTCGAGTTTCAGATTTACAATTCTTGTCCTGCACCACTTAACACATCGAAACTACATCTGGGATCACCAGGCAACTTGACACCATCCTGACTCAGTCTCCCAAGTAAAACTGAAAATGTATAGCAATTAAGAGTGCTGAAGAAGGTACATGGTCAGATAAATTCATCTTGATTAGGCCCTGGAGAGTTTTTAAATATATAAACAGTTAAAAATAGTTAAAGTTGTGGGCTAGTCAAAGCCAAGAACCCGGGAAATTTTCTAACAATTCCATGAAGACAAAGAAGCCAGAAGACAAAACTCTAGACTATAAAGCATGCAAAGCATGAGGAATCTCCCTGAGGCAAACCTTGCACATAGAATGAAAATTAGAGGGAAATCACTTACAGTAGTTTGGCAACATATTCTAAGAATGTGCTGGAGAAGTTAGGCTAAATGTCCAGCCCAATGACAGATTTTGGAGAGGTGAGGTAGTAAGGGAGAGGAGAGAGGATTGCCCAAAAAGTATGAACAGTGAGTATAGTAGTGAGAAAAATGTCAGTATCAACTTGCACTCACATGAATTTTCTCAACTCCATTAACCATGCCATTAAAATCATCTTGGAATGTTGTTAAAATGGGGGCATTTTTAGGTAACAGTGGCTTGGTAAATACAGGATTCTTTTCTCTTTGAAGTCACCCATTTTTCAAAGCCATTGCATAGATTTCTATTGACACTTCTAGGTCCCTGGGTTTTTTTGATATGTGTGTGTGCACGCTCGTGTGTTAATTTTAAAACTCCCATTATTTTAACTTTTATTTTTCAAAAATTTTTTAATGTTTTGTTTATTTCTGAGAGAGAGAGCGAGAGAAGCAGCATAAGCAAGGGAGGGTCAGAGAGAGAGGGAGACAAAGAATCCGAAGCAGGCTCCAGGCTCTGAGCTAGCTGTCCTCACAGAGCCCGACATGCGGCTTGAACCCATGAACGGTGAGATCATGACCTGAGCTGAAGTCGGACGCTTACTTGACTGAGCCACCCAGGTGCCCCAAAACTCCCATCATTTTTAGGATTTCTTTCCTGATGGGTATATTTGGCATTGATTGTTGCTGTGTTGTATC
Source organism: Hyaena hyaena (assembly GCF_003009895.1). NCBI lineage: Eukaryota > Metazoa > Chordata > Mammalia > Carnivora > Hyaenidae > Hyaena > Hyaena hyaena. The sequence continues at coordinate 120,525 of NW_024082441.1, forward strand.
AGAAGCCCTTCCTGTAGTGTTATCTTACTCTGACTTACTAAGACCTGTTATCTTATTGACTATGGAGTTGTGAATATAGCCATTGAAATGTCTGAGTATTAAGCAATTCACTGGCATTTTGTTTTGTTTTTGTTTTGTTTTTAAGTAAATGTCATGCAGGGCACCTGGGTGGCTCAGTATGTTAAACATCCCACTTTGGCTCAGATCATGATCTCATGATCTCATGGTTTGTGGGTTTGAGTGCTGCCGTCAGGCTCTGTGCTGACATCTCTTAGCCTAGAGCCTGCTCCGGATTCTGTGTATATATCTCTCTTTCTGCCTCTCCCCTGCTCATGCTCTTTCTCTGTCTCTCAAAAATAAATGAATATTAAAAAATAAATAAATGCCCTGTTGCTTGATTTTTCTTTAATTTTTATTTTTGTAATTAATTTTTTAAAGCAGGCTTCACACCCAGCATGGAGCCCAATGTGGGGCTTGAACTAGGACTCTGACTGAACCATCCAGGCACCCCAACAATTCACACTGTCTTTATGGAGTGTTCACGAATGCATACATCGTTTTGTTTTTGATTTTTTAAGGAGCTCACTGTTTCCTATCTAATTAGATCCCTCAGGCTCTTATGAGACAAAATGGAAAATAAATACAATGTGTCAACCATGTGTTATATTTTCTTGTCCATATCTCCTATTAAAGTGTGAGATAATTGAGTGTGCTTTTCCTTTGTGTTCCCAGTGGATGGGACTTTTCAATGTGTCATACAGTCCCTAATATTAACATGATTAGTAAATGTATGAATGAATTCTGCTTTTGGTTTTTTTATCTGACACCTTTTCATGTACTTTCTGGGAAATAAGTAGAGATCTGGGTTTCTAGTAGATTTATGCTTTATAATTAAGAAATATTGATTTAATAATTTTTTGTCCTTTGGGCTTTGTTTAATCATTAACTAATAAGATTTACTGAGCACCTTGCAGTTCTACAGCCCTATACTTGATGGTGTTAGCTCCTTAGCACATAATTGTTTTTGAATGGAATGATAATTAGGGTAATTAGATATACAAAACTAAGTGCTGTATATGAAAAGATTGAGAGGAGGAAGAAAGAATGTAACTTTAAACGTGGTTGAAAACTCATCAAGTAATGGCTTTCTTACTTTCAGACATGCTTTGTTCTCCTTTGGTTGCAAGCAGTGGAGACTTATTTAATTTCTGTTAAGTAAGGGGGATTTATTGGAAGGTGAAATACAGAAATAAAGAACAGAGAAATACCTTCCACATGGAAGGTTTGGATGGGAGTTTTGGGAAAGCTACACAACTGTAGTATACCGGGACCTCAATTAGCACAAGGAAGTTCAGGACTAGGTTATATGAGATTTTTTGACATTTACCTCATTAAGAGCATTAATAGCTTAGGATCTCAATTCCACTGTTGTACAGTGAATAAGACTTACCCATTCATCCTGTCCTGCTTATCTTTGTGCTCTGTGCTTTCCCACCCTTTCTTTTACCCAGTGAATTACCTGCTTTTTAAAAATTTTTAAAGTTTATTTGGTTTTGAGAGAGAGAGGGAGGGAGAGAGGAGAGAGAGGGCACAAGCAGGGGAGGGGCAGAGAGGGAAGGAGACATAGAATCTAAAGTAGGGTCCAGGCTCTGAGCTGTCAGAACAGGGCCTGATGCAGGGCTCCAGCTCAGAAACCACAAGATCATGACTTGAGCCAAAGTAGGATGCTTAACTGACTGAGCCACCCAGACACCCCTACCTACTTTTTTTTTCATGAAAAGACTGGATCCTCACTGGATTCCTCGCAGTTTTGGGAGCTGCACCCTTGCTATGGGCCACGTGGTAGACTACTCTCCTATGATCAGCTACCCTTTACTAGGTGTCCACCACAGTCCTGTGTGGCTGAGGATATGGCTTTGTGTTCTGAGATAATAGAGCAGTCTCAGAAGAATATTTCTGGGGAATCAACCTTCAGAACCTACTGGGTGCTTTTTCCTCTTTTCCTCTTTCTTTATTACTTTCTCTTTCTCTCTCATCTCTGTCTTTTTTTTCTTTTCTTAAAAAGCACTCAATTGAAAGAACTTAATATTTGATCATATTAAACAGAGTGAAGGAGAGAGCGATTATATGATCCTAATATAGTGGGAAATTCAGGCTAATTTAACTATGTAATACTCAATAATCCTTTGAGAACAACTACATGATTGAAACTAGTCTATTTCCTCTATTCACTTTTTTAATTGATTGCTAGAAATCAAGAACATTCCTAAAATATCAAAGAAATTGAATGAGAGATAATTTGAGTCTCTTAACTTTTTACACTCCTGCCAAGAGTTCACAACTCCACCAATTATAGAAGGATCAGAATGTATATTGGAAATATATGCCACGTTCAATTCAGCTCTTCAGTGCCAACAATTCTTGCACCTATGAGAGATGCTAGAGGTTTGGGCTAAATGGAGACACATTCATCATTGTTGTAGAACTCTGCCAGTGCTTAAAAGGTGCTACAGGGAACTGTAACTCATGAGCTGAATTAAAAGATCGTAAACTCCACTGGTGTAGCCAAAAGCAAGCTCAAAGTTGAGTGGCATCAGATCATGAGTAGAAAATTACTTGACACTGAATTTTGTCCTGCCTCTGAATGCCATTCTTTCAAGCAGGGCAGGAAAATGTTGAAGTCTATGTTGCTAAAAGATGTTTATTTCTATCCACCCTATTTCATGTTCAAATTGAAAGGTTTTGCAGAGTATGTTTCAATGAAACCATTAAAAGAAAGTGACATGTTACTACATGGGAAGACAAAGATAGAGTCTGTTTGGTAACGATTATGTAGTCAGGGCTTTATCTACTTGCCGATAATTTGTGGTTTATTTTTAATCCTCTGCCAGTTTCTTTCCTCACTGTTCTGTTACCTGCTGATTACAACCCTGAGCTGATCTGTCACTGTTGAGTACTCGGGAAATTCTACTTTTTTAAATTGGCTAAAGGAAAATATATTTCAAAATGGACATGATAGTAGCTAATACTTATTGAATACTTATTATGTGGCACATTCAATATTTTAAATTTAATGTTCACAGAAACCTCCTCATGATGGCAAGAATTATTGTCATTTCTGTTTTATTAATGAGGAGTGAGGTTTAGAGAAAGTTAGCTAACTTGTTAAGGTCTCAGAAGGTGAGTGACTGAGTCAGGACTTGGACCTGGGTCAATTTTTATCCAGTGTTGACAAGATCATATTCTGAGGACTGTGTTCTACACTACTTTGATCTCCCAAACAAGCATATATAATGAGGAGGTTAGTTTGGAAAGGGATAGCATCAGAAACTATGAAGAATTTAGGATGTTTAGTTCATAGTGATGGAGATTCAGTGCAAGGCATTAGTGTAGAAGTCTTCACATTTACAAAAGGATTTCAAGTTGAAGATCTGTTTTGCATCTGCATAGAGGTAAGAACCAGGCCATACTAAGGAAACCACAGGGAGGCAACTGAGTGGAATGAATGGTCCTAAAATAAATAGATTGTCTCAACATGTGAGATATCATTAGAAACATGCAAAAATAGGCTAGATTTGGTTTTATAAGAATCTTAAATCAGTGGATTGATTATGATGTATTATAAAGAAACAGTATCCAAATTATACTGTATGGAACACCCGTGAAGGACAAAGTATAATTCTCTAAGGATAAATATTTGAGAAATGCTTTTATTTTCAATTCAAAATATATATTAGAACATTAAAGGCCAAGAATGTTTTCAGGAACACAAAAGAGTTTCTCAAACTATTTACCCCTGAATTTCTCAAGATTTTAAATTTGTTACCATTTTCCAATAACACAAAGCTCTTCTTGTTGCACTGATTAAGATCCCATGTGGGGCACCTGGGTGGCTCAGTTGGTTAAGCGTCCGACTTCAGCTCAGGTCATGATCTCACGATCTGTGGGTTTGAGCCCTGCTTGAGGCTCTGTACTAACAGCGAGCTCAGAGCCTGGAGCCTGTTTCAGATTCTGTTATCTCCCTCTCTCTCTGACCCTCCCCTGCTCACACACGCTCTCTCCCTCTCTCTCTCCCCGGCCCCCCTCTAAAATTTAAAAAAAAATTAAAACAAGACCATGTGACCTTGTTCTCAAATACTCTAAACCTACCCAAAACAGCATTGTATGCAGAGACCTTCTTCGGCTGTTGGATGCAGACATTTCATAATGAGAAACAAAACAACTTTTGGCTTCCTTAGGGGATTTATGAGAAGAGACCAGTATTTTTAAACAGTGCAGGGATGGGTAAAGAAGTTGTTTTAGATATGCCATTTTGCATTCTCTTGTATTCTCGGAAATAATCAAGTGTAGGTGACATTATATTTCCTTTAGTACACATGTATAAAAGAATATGTTTCTGGACTTTGATTTTAATTTCTTATAACAGGTCTTATTTTCCCTGAGTATGTTTCTACTTACATAAAAACAGATGCTCTCTGAACAATTCATGAAAACTCAAAATATATTGGAGACTTTGGAGAGAAGCTCTTCACCCTGTTATTAGATTGTTTCTAATGAATGGTCTTTTGCATCATCTGCTAGGCACTTAACTGCATGACCTTGAACAGACTTCCTGACTTTTGTAAGACTCATTTTCTTCATTTACCTACTTAACCAGATTGTACATAAAATGACATAGCACACGCATATCAGTGTTTGTATGAACAGATAGATCCTTTCAAACAAATTTATATTGGTGATTTCATGACAGAATCTTGCAGTTTTGGCAGATAGACATGTTTTCTAAATTGAAGGTTTTTTAACACTAACATAATGTGTAAATTTTACCTGTTATCATTTGCCTGCTCCCAAAAACCGTTACACTGTGAATTAAAATACATTGTATGCTGGGTATGAGTGTGTGGGGAATGGGTGAAAGAGGTGATGGGGATTAAAGAGCACATTTAACCATGATGAGCACTGAGTAATGTATGGAATTGTTGAATCACTATATTGTACACTGAAACAAATATAACATTGTATGTTAACTATACTGGAGGTAAAATTTTAAAAAGCTTATAAAAATGAGGTATATCTTAAGAATTTTTAAAAAGGATCTAAGAAACTACAGTGGAAAAATGACAGAGTGCATCAGAACTTTATTCATTGTCAGAAGTAGTAAGGCTCTCCATATGCCATTCTGGTTAGAATTGTTAAATGAAAATTCAAGTGCGTAAATTTAAAGATCAAATTGGCTTTATGCTGCAATTCATGATTCGGGCGGCATCCCATATAGTAATAGAAAGGAGCTCTGCAGAGTTGTAGAAAAGGAAAGGTTTTTGAAGGCAGAAAAGGGATGGGGAGAGGAAATTATTAGCAAAGAATGCACTGTTTAGACAAGGCCACCCTCCTAAGGGAAATGGAAGGGTCTGTCCTGTGAAATACCTCACTTATGCTGATCAGGTAATTCTGTTAGAGATTACATTCCTGGATGACTGGTTAAAGCTTATATTCCTGAAACTATAGTTATGTTAGATATTTTCAAGTCTTGGTTTGCTGATATGTGGTTTAACAAAGTGACTCTACTTTGGGCCTGCTTTCTCCTTTTTAACAAATATGATTTTTATTTTCATCAAATGGGGATTTGTACATGTTTATCCTCAGCTTGACATTTTAATTTTGGTGGGGCGCCTGGGTGGCTTAGACGGTTAAGCGTCCGACTTTCGCTTAGGTCATGATCTCACGGTTCGTGGGTTCGAGCCCCGTGTCGGGCTCTGTGTTGACTGCCAGCTCGGAGCCTGGAGCCTGTTTCAGTCTGTGACTCCCTCTCTCTCTGACCCTCCCCTGCTCGCACTGTCTCTCTCTCTCCTAGAAATAAATAAAATATTTTAGAAAAAAAAATTTTGGAAATAGAGGCTCACTGTATTTTGTATGAAGTTAAAATTTAGGCTTAGAGAAAAGATGCTGCAGTGGCTTAGTCTTTTATTCTGGAGCTCAGAACTACTGAGAGCAAGATGTAACAGTATAAGCAAAGTAGCAGTCCCAGGTTTGGATTATAATCAAACCTCTGATTTTTTCCAATTCTTTATGAATAAGAGGATATGATATGACTGAACAGCAAGCCTATGAGAAACCTACAAGTGTGGAACCAATGGTATTTAATTCAGGTAATAAAATATAATTCTTAAACACACACTAAAGTAAAAAGCCAGAAGATGCAGTTCTAATTACATGCCTTAACTAGAAGTACAATATTTGTAGAGTAGCTTATCCAATTATATGTAAATTTGTTCCTTCAGCACAACTTGCCTATAGAAGCAGTATTAGTTTAGTATAAAATGTTATTGAAATTGGCTTCTCGTATAACTTCTGGATGTTGATAAATAGTTGACAGCTCTACATAGTCTTCTCAGTGTGTGCAGTTTTTATTTTAGATTTTTTTAAAAAAATATTACTTTTGAGAGACAGAGAAAGAGAGAGAGAGAACATGCATGCATAGGGAAGGAACAGAGAGAGCGCACATGAATGGGAGGAGCAGAGATAGAGGGAGAGAATCCCAAGCATACTCCATGCTGTCAGTACAGAGCCCAGGTGGGAACTTGATTTCATGAACCCTGAGAAAATGATCTGAGCCTAAATCAAGAGTCAGATGCTCAACTTACTATGCAATATTAATGTCTTAGCTAACAATTATTGAGGACTTTACAAGCCAGATATTGTGCTTTTCTTGCATCATCTAATTTAATCTTTGCAATTCTTTGAAAATATTGTTCATTTTGTTTTCGGATGAGGAAGACTAATCAAGTAATTTGCTTAAGGATACATAGAATTCAAGTAATTTGCTTAAGGATACATATACTTAAGAAGTGGCAGAATCATATTTAATCTGAGCTAAGTTAAATCTCAGAGCTGGTATGGACAATGACCACAGTGTCCTTTCTATTCCCACCACTACATATTGAGTGTATCTCACCTGTGGGCCATAAACTTTGTCTTACATCTATACAAAGGGAATTATGGCAAAGGCATCACGTAGCCAAACTACCAGACCCCGTGGATGACAAGAGTAGGGGATGGGTTTCATTAGAAACAATTAGTTGACATTCTTTCTAGGACATTGCCACTAGAATAAATGTGCTTCAAACATTGCAGTCCTTTTACGACTGTGTTTAAGATTCAGATGAGGAAGAGAGAGGAGACAGTTGAACGTGTGCTCCCCTTAGCTCCGGCAGAGCACAGCATCTGGAATCCAGTGAGGGTGGAGCAGTGTTCCTGAAGAAAAATTGATGGCTGTTAGCAAAAGAAGATGTGATTAATGTGGGACAGGAGGCTGCCCTGAAAAATGTCCACTGTATGGATAGTTAATTAATTATAGATGAAATTAACATTTGGATGAGAACTTAATTTGTCTTTTTAAAGCGTAATCCGTTTTAGCATTGTGATCTGACTGGTATGGGCTGAACATTGAACTTAGTCTCTAGCTACTTGGAATCCTGTCCCATTTTGGATAATTTCTAGGACTTTGGTCATAGGCTCAGAATCAAAGAGCCTTTTTCTAGTTTGTAGTTTGAAACAGTATCTCATTGGTTACCCATTAGGCATTGTGTGAGGTAAGATGACCCAAAGAGCCTCTGGAAGTTTCTACCCTGTGTAGTTATCTCCCACACTGAATCTGGGCTGACTTTGTGCAGTCAGGAGATACAGTGGAAGTGATGCTCTATGATGTCTTTGAGTACATCTCAAGGAGCTTTGCAGCTTCCACTTATTTTATGGCATGTTTACTCTGGGGGAAGCCACTGCCATGTTAGAAGTCTGATGAATGTGCTGTGAGGAAGCTCACGCTAGCCATGTGGAAAAAGAGTGACTTATGGTCAAACAAGTGCTATTCCAGCTGTCCCAACTGATGGGCCAGACACATGAATTTCCTTGGACACAACTGCCCAGCCAGCCCTTCAGATAATTTCAGTCTTAAGTGCCATCTGACTGCAGTTGCTTGGAAGACCCCCAAGGGATAGCTGTCCAGCTGAGCCCATTCACAGAAATATGAGAAATAATAATTCATGGTAATAAGTGATAGAGTTTCTGGGTAGTTTGTTATCCAACAGCAGATATTCAGAAACAGGTTTGTTGTGAAGAAGAAGGGAGATAATGTGTTAAATTCCTCAAATGAAGGTGAGCAGCTGTTTTATTATAATTGTTTTGACAATCCCTAAACCAAGGCCTCTCTCTCTAATATCCTCAGAGGTTTCATTATAATTTGCCATTGTGATGAGGATAGTGATCATTCTGTATTCCCTGGACAAGTAAAGAGAGTGAATATTTGTGGTTGGCTGGCAGCCAAGTTGGTCATCGTTTTTCCTGACTGGAGGAGTTTAAAAAATTTTTATCTTTTCTTTACTCATATTTATTTTTTCATAATGAGTAGAATTTCCTACAATAACAGATCTTTATTGTTAGGACAATACGGATATGTAAAACATCTGATGGATCCTTATTCTGGATGATACAGAGCTCATTTCTCTGTTTTTATAGACTATTTGTCTCGGAAACTATAAGGAAAATAAAATGTGTTGGATTTTGAAAAAGTGGCACTAAGAGTTGTAGAATAGTTGCCTGAGCAGCTTTCCAGCAATTGGGAAAGGCTGCTAGAGTGAATGTCAAAGAGAAATTGGTTTTTTGGTGGTGTTACAAGCAAGCAGATAATGAAACAAAGAAGAAAGAAGTAGGAGGGACACAGAAGGGAAGAAATGAAGGATTTTATATTGGACCACCAAAGCAGTCTGTGTAGTTTGGATGGGAGGGGTTGGAAGCCAGAAAGGAGCATGTAAGGTTTGGTTGGGACATCATCACCTAAGGGTCTCATTCCCTCCTATCTGTAATTAATTCTAGCTTTATTTAGTTCTTTTCTCTCTAGGAAAAAAAAAGGTGACCTGGATTGTTTTATTTTGCTATAGGTATTTGCAATCAAAGGGCATTTTCTGCAAAGTCTGTTTTCCCTGTGGTTCTTCAGATTTCTTAAGTGTCATTGTCTCATCAAATCTTTAGTCTCCATACACACAGTGATTGTTGCTAGGAGAGTGGACTGGAAGAAGGTAATGCTGTTTTGCAAAGAGTAATAAAAAGGTACACATTCTAGTGTTGATCTGTTCTCAAAAGAGTTTCTTCATAGTTTTTTAAAAAAGTATCTTGGGGCACCTGGGTGGCTTAGTCGGTTGGGCGTCCGACTTTCGCTTAGGTCATGATCTCACATTCGTGGGTTCGAGCCCCGCATCGGGCTCTGTGCTGACTGCCAGCTCGGAGCCTGGAGCCTGTTTCAGTCTGTGACTCCCTCTCTCTCTGACCCTCCCCTGCTCACGCTGTCTCTCTCTCTCTCTCCTAGAAATAATAAATTAAAAAAAAAAATAAAAAAGTATCTGATTTCTGTATTTAACTTAGCTATACATAGATTTTTATTTCAAGAAAAATTTTACATATTGAACTTAGAATACTTGGATTCTTATCTCAGTTTGGACAATTTCTAGGTCTCAGATCATAAACCTAGAATCACAGAGTCTGTTTCTTATATGTAATCTGAAACAGTTACATTGTTTACATTATCCTTGATATTTACTGATTCTCTGTAGAGTTAAAATGGAAAAATGAAAGCCCTTGAGGATGATAAGTTTATATTCTAATATAGCAAAGTAAATATATGTGCACTACAGCTTGAATTGTTAGATAATTTTAGGAAATTACTTGTATGCCTGAGTTCATGAATTATTCAATTTAAGGTTACTTTCCTTTTTGAATTTATCACTGGCTAGGTCCTTTAACAATCTTTTGATTTATTAAAAGTCACTTTCCAGAATTAGATTTAAAGCCTTATTATTTTCTTGTGATTTTCTTATGAAAATTGAGTATGTGTCTTAGAAAGCCTGTATTTCTTTCCAATGACTTTGCCTTCTCTTTGGTTATGAATGATAATTCTTTAACAACTGATGAAATTACAAAGATTGACCTCATCTAATGAAGTAGCCTACAGAAGTAGAAGGACGTTTTATGATCTTTATTCACCTGTTGGAAACACAATTGAGTTGAGACATGCCCATCCTGACTTCCGTTAGGGGGCAGAATACTTGCTTGTGTCTAGAGATGTTAGGTCCTCCTGGTGGTCATTTGCCTCTCAATCTTAGATAAAGTTTTAGGAAAATTATGCTTTTACAGGGCAATGTTTCAGAATCAGCTATGAAAATTTTTATTAATAGAGATTCTCTGGCCCCACAACCAGATATATGAAATGAAAAAAAATCTCCTGGGCATCGCAGGTGATTTGAATTCATACACAGTCTTGGTCTGAAAACTACAGGCAGGACAGCAAATTGATGGATCATAGAATCAAGTATGAAGCATAGAAAAGTTATAAGAAGAGAACATGGAGGCATCCTTAGTTTAAGAAACACTTGGGTATTGTGAACTATGACTGATAAAAACTTCTGATATTTCTAAGACATATTTGTGTCTTCAGTTGTCCTGAAGTTAACCTCTAGTGCAGATGGTCTCAGCCCAATGAGGCAGTTTTGTCTCCAGTGGATATTTAGCAATGTCTGAAGACATTTTAGTTGTCGTATGTAGGGAAATGCTATTGGCATCTAGTGAGTAGAGGCCAGGGGTACTACTAAACACCTTTTAATGCTTAAGAGAGCTCCTTAATGCCAAGGTTGAGGAATTCTGATCTAGTGAAAAATCACTGAAATCCTTAAATAAAGATATTCTGGGCTCTAGCATTGAAGAGGGGATGACAGAGCAGGCAGGAGAGCATTTGGATGGCCTGTGTGGACCTTGAGGAAGCTGGATGAGATATGGAAGAAGAGAAGGCATGAACATAGGCTGAAGGCTAGGGACTGGAGAAGGAAGGATTCTAATACATATTAAGATTTTGGAAAGAGGCATATTCATTGGAATATTATTTCCTCCCAAAGTGTCAGAAAAATACAAATATAATACATCTTATAGTCTGAAAAAAAAAAAACAAGGCATATTTAATATCAGCTTTAAGATAGTAAACCTTTTCTATTCTATACACCCTAATGGTACTTTTGAACCTTGAAAACTGGAAGCACAAGAGAATGGTAGCATAAGTGAGCCAGAGAGAATATGACGGTAAATTAACATTCTGGAATCGTCACCAGAAGGAGGCATTCGAGTAAGAATGGGATAATTGATGTTGTCTTTCTAGGGCTAGTAATGGGGTGATAGTGTTGGCAGAACTTTTTGTGGGGAGGGATGGAGCTGGTCAGTGCAGATGAAGGGGTAGTATGGGAACCATGTAATTTAAAATGCACAGCTTATTGTCCTTATAGCTGCATCTCTAATTGACTGATCTGTGTCCATTGTTCACAGTGGATGGGGATATTGTAAGTATGGGAAATGATTCCTGGCTTCTTGTAACCTATGTCTAATGAGAGAGAAGAGGCTACTGCTGTGAAACAGCAGTAACCCATTGAAGTTCATAGTCTTTCACGCTTCTCATAAGTATTTAATAATTTTCTCTTGGGGGATGTGCTCTCCCCATGTTTGGTTTGCTTGGTCTGAGACCTATTGACTTCATCCCTGGCTTTATGGTTGAGTTTATGTTGTAGGCAGTGTCTCAGAGACATTTGGCCATAATTTTCATTCAGGTATGGACCCATGTTCTCTGGTAATCCACTGAGGTCTATTGATGCTTGATGCTAATTCTAAGACTTTACTTTCTTTACTTCTGTATTTTGAGGATGGAATCTCAAGTTCTTGGCTGTCATCTTGCCAGCCTGAAGGGAAGTATTGACTGACAATGTATTCAATTCAAAGGAGAAAGGAGCTTGAGATACATAATATAGTTGGTGTTCCTGGATGAAGCTGTACCTGAAGCCACTTAGTCACAGAATTCACTTATGTAAACCATTACAGTTTCATTTTGATTTTACAGTTTGTCTTGTATTTTCCTTTTTTATGACTGAAAAAATTACTGAAAATACACTGATATAGGAGAAAGTGTATGAGAAAGGAATGTTATGGCCAAGTAGGAACTCAAGGACTAGTTTTTCATTCTCCATTATTTAGTCTTTATGAACATTTCATAATATTCTCCTATTTTTGTATACTTGTGTTTTGATGAATTTGACAAAATACACAGGTTCTCTCTGTTAATGTTTCATTTAAAGCACTGTTTAATATTTTAGAGAGTTGTATTTCAGAGGTGATGTGATAGTAATTTGTGAGAGTATAATTCTTAAAAATTAAAGGGGAACTGGGGCACCTGGGTGGCTCAGTAGGTTCAGCGTCAGAGTTTGGTCATGATATTGCAGTACATTAGTTTGAGTCCGCTATTAGGCTCTGTGCTGACAGCTCGGAGCCTGGAGCCTGCTTCAGATTGTTTCTCTCTCTGCCCCTCCCCCACTCATGCTTGTTCTCTCTCTCTCTCTCTCTTTCAAAAGTAAATAAACATTAAAAAAAAAAACTTAAAAATAGGGCTATATTGCTTCCTTGCTGAAAATAAAGAAGAAACAAAGAAGAAAGAAAGGAACCCAGTGTTCTGGGTGTGTAAACAGGCAATGCATTTTATGGTATTTGTAATTATACATACCACTCAACATAATTGACCATGTTTGTTTGCTTTTTTTATTAGTGTACTCTAGGAATTAATTATTATAAATTCTGTTCTTATCCAACAACCCACAATGAGTAAAGATAGAAATATATGGATTATCAGTTTGAAGGACTCAATGCATGTCATCCTGCTTCATGTGATTGCTGAAATGCAAAAAAAAAAAAAAAAAAAAAAGTCTTTAAATAGGACATCTGTGACATAACAAATTGGAATCTGGGAAAGGAAGAATATCTTCACAGTGTCTAAATCCATTGAATCTAAATAATAGTGTAGATCATATTTGAGTTCAGATATAACCTAGATAAATTCACTAGCCGTGGCACCCATCTGTCAAAAAATAAAACTCTGGCTCTCACTTAAAATGACTCTTTTAGACTAAGGTCATCAAGCTGTATCTAAAATGGACATGAAATGTCAATTTCATACATTATAGTGGCACATTTCATATTGCTCTACTTAAGGTTATGTCAGCCTTACCCATAAAAAGCAAGTGATTTAGGTCTTATTCTAAATGAACTAAGCAGAGATATCAGCAATGGCACTGCCTTGCCACTACAGACAAAGGGAGTGTACGGAGGGGCAGCATGCTTCTCCAGTGTTCTAACTCAGGAACTGTGTGGTGCTCCAAGAAAGAATATCTTCCCTTTACTTTTTCATATTTGAACTCACTGTGATAATTGTAGGGGGTATAATTTTCTGAAAGATGTATTCAAAATGAGTTGTTGCCTAGAGTTGATTCACTTGCTTGAGTTTTATTTGTGTTATTTTATGTAACATTATCGTGTTGGAAGGTTTAGGAACATTCTGTAGAAAGAAGATTGTATTTGCTATGCCCATCATGGTTTTACTCAAAAATGACAAAAAGTTACCACAGATGATTTAAGTGGAATGAAATGAAGTGTTTTTATGTACTTTTAGTTTTTTTTGTTTGTTTTTATTTATTTTTGAAAGAGGCAGAGCATGAGTGGGGGTGGGAGTTGGGGGGGTGAGGGAGAGAGAGAGAGAGAGAGAGAGAGAATCCTAAGCAGCTCCAAGCTCTGAGCTGTCAGCACAGAGCCTGATGTGGGGCTCAAACACACAAACCGCAAGATCATGACCTCAGCTGAAGTCGGACGCTTAACTGACTGAGCCACACAGGCGCCCTGAAATGAATTTTTTTCTGAAACGTGTTGAACATTGGAGAGTCATTCTTAGAAAATGGCAAGGATCAAGGTGGCCAGGTAGGCATCCGCCTAGCTACAGTTTCCCAGAGAAGCAGTGTTTTTGACACCGATGGCTGCTCCGTCCTGGCTGCTGCAGTGACATTGGATATTACTACTGGTACCACTGCTCCTGCTGTCCTTGACACTGATTGTTGCCGTCACTGTGTTCACACCACTCCTAATATTTTGCTTCTCTGGAACCCATTCATGGTCCTGGGAACAGTATGCCTTATTGGCTGAGCATGTATCAGGCATTTGTTCCCAAGCAGCAGGGAGGCTGGGAAAGTGAGTAGTCTGCTATTTTGGTGTTGTATAACAGGAATCCACTTGTCTCCAAAAATGTCTTATTTTGGTGGGGCTTTCCAAAAGAGAAGAAGCTTCAATGCTTGGCAGCCAAAGAACAGGTAATTGTCATGGTATGGTTTTTTGGGGCGAGTAGATAAGTTTTCTGGAAAGCAGGAGAGAGAGATCAAGCTGTGCCCTTCTGGATATTGGGTTTTGTCAGTGAAATAAGAAAGCCAACATTTGTAAACATCCTCTTCAATAGAAGAGCATAGAATCAAGTTCACAAACTTTCTTAGTTCATGCTGTCTTTAGTATCTTGGTAATGTTTTCATAGCACCCTAGGCCCAAAGAAATGCCCAATGCTTTCATTTATTAAGTACTTAGTTTGAAACAAATCACTCAAATTACTAAGCATTTATGTCACAACATAACTTGAAAGAAATTATACCACTTAAAAAATTAATGCACCAATTAAACAAAAAATACTTTTATTCCAGCCTTAACTATAATTGCTTTCAAATAGGTCATATACCCTTGTTGGGCTCTGAATGACATTTCAAATATTGGAAGTAGATTTGATACTGTTACTCTATTGCCTGTCCACATTTATTTTAATGTAGTTCATTTTATCACAGCATTGGTGTGGACCCAGTTTTGCAAAGATATGACCATCAAAAGGAATGTCTTGCAATTTATTGTTGAAAACGAACTCCCTGGAACTATCTTGAAAGTGCAACACAACTTGAGAACCATAGAACTATGTTGTTAGTGAAATTCTGATGGGATGGTGATGGAAATTTGAGATAAGGGCACTCTTCCAGCACTGCTTGGTCGGGAGTGTGACAGCAGCTGGATGGTTCCAGAAACAAGAGATGGCAAAACTCTGCTACAGTGCACACTAAACACTCTTTCTTGTTGTAGCCACCCTCCTTCTGTTACGCTTTCTTTTCTAAATCAATTGGGAAGTTATCACAGATGTGTACAGCCTTTTCTTGTTAATCCATGAAACTTACCTAACATACTGTGGATTTTAAAATAGATACTGACTCATGAGCAATGCATATTCTTACATGATTTGCAAAAAGATGAGTATATTTGCTGCCCAGATGAGTCAATAAAGATTTAGGTATATCTGAAAACATGGTTCCCTTTTTTTTTTTTTTTTGTACTGTGTATATTAGCACAAAGTTGGAGTTTGTCTCAAAATTTATATTTGATTTGGGGGAAAAAACTCTTCCTTTTCTTTTTTTCTGAGTTTTTCACTTACTCTCTGCCTGTATATGCCTGGGTCTGTTATTTATGTTAGTTGACTGTGTCATTGTGATAATAGTACCTCTTTTGTTAAGAATCCACATTTACTTTCTTGTAAAGTTTTATAATCTACCAGCCTGACCAAACTCAGTGTTGAGTCTACAAGGTGGAGGGTAATATGGAGCCCTTAAATTATGTATCACTTACTCTGTTTCAGCTAGAATAATAGTTTCTGGGAAAATTGGGGGAAATATTCCTAAAGTATAGAGCACCTTGGCATTTTAAATATCTTTCTTCCGTTACAAAAGTCAGCTTTTTATAAAGTTGTCACACAGGGTGTTGTAGAATAAATGTCTCCCACCAAAGATCCAAATGTCCTGATCTCTGGAAAGAAGGAAACAGGAGAGTCAGAGAAAGAGATGGAATGGTGACAGCAGAAGTCAGAGTGGTGAGCTAGGTGGCTTTGAAGGTGGAAGATGGCTACAAACGAAAGAATGAGTACCCCCTCTAGAAGCAAAAAAAGGCAAGAAAACAGGTTCTCCAAGACCCCTCAAAAGGAATGCAACCTGCCAAATGTTGATTTTAGCTTAATGAGACCCATTTCAGACTTCCTAATTCCAGAACTATAAGATAATAAATTCATACTGATATAAAGCACTACATTTGTGGTGATTTTTCACATCGGCAACAGGAAAGGAATTGTAGGTGCGAAGTTGAAAAAGCTATAGTAACATACACTCTAGAATAATATGGCTCTCCCAGCTGGTAACTGGCAGCTATATAATCACCTTTACCACTCTCAGGTTTGCCACAAGCAGAATTAATTATACCATGCTTCTGTTCAGACATATACTCTCACCATCATATACTTTTTACATGGGGTTCTGATTATTGCCTCCAAAAAGCTGAAAGACTTTGGCAGATGGATCCATTTTATGAATCCAGCTTCAATAAATGTAAAGACAAAATGCACTAGATCATTAGCTGTTAGTGGCTTAGTTAGGAACCAAGGGCGGGTATACATAAATAAACCTCCTGGTTAGTGGATCTTGCTACCATCAGTACGTATTTCTCAATCCTGATATATTTATTTTATGATACTTAAATTGTTTCTCTTGTAGACCTGTTAATCATTTATACATAAACCTGTAGGACATTGTTTTGCTTTTTTGTGGGGGCTCTCTTGACCAGTCATACAGCCAAGTTTAGAAGCCAGGGATGTTCATTGTGGATGCATACATCTTTTCCCCATATGTGTGGAAGTATGTAGCTCTACCTATGATTACTATGAATGTTGTTTTTTTCCATAAAAATATTTTTTAATCTCTTTAAATTATACTAGCCCCCTCCCTTTTTTCGAGTTTGTGCATTTACATTCCTGCCCTTTGGATATTCTTTCATTTTCCTCTTCAGTTTTTTTAATCATCCCCTCCTTTACCAGTTTAGAAACTAGCACAGCTGCCTTTGCAAATGATCAGAGGATGCGGAGGGGAAGGGGAAAGAGTGGATAGGAAAGGCTAGGGACAGAGTTTGGGAAGGGAATCAACAGCATTAATAGAAATTAAGGGTTTGGTTTCATGCATATGATGCAAGATCTTAAGAGAGAATCCAGGAGACTTGTGCCTGGGTGGCTCAGTTAGTTAAGCAGCATCTGGCTCTTGATTTTGGCTCAGATCATGATTTCACGGTTCATGAGTTTGAGTCTCACTTCAAGCTCTGTACTGACAGCATGGTTCCTACTTGAGATTCTTTCTCCCTCTATCTCTGCCTCTCTCTCTCAAATAAATAAACTTAAAAAAAGAGAGAAAGAGAATCCAAGAGAAAGTTTGCATGTGGCTTTCAGGTTTTGTGAATGAGCTGCCTCTATTTTTTATGAATGTGAGTTAGTGAAACTGTACTATGTTTCTATGCTTCTCTGAAGAAATAAGATGAGTACTCTTTAGGCTTAACCTCTTTTTTCTCTTAATTAGATTCAAATGTATGTCCTCCTTTGTGCCTTCATGACATAGGTGGTTAATCTCAAGGTCACTTAAAGCATCAGTGCTCATCCCCTCTGGATTGAACTCCATACTGCAATATAGCTAGTAGGCATTTTCTGACCATCTCATGGTATATCTTCATTGCTTCATTTTATAGACTGCATTTTTGGTAAGATTTCCCATTTTTTTTTTTTGAAACTTAGAACCATGACCAAATAAATGAAGGACATAGTTCTGTTTAGCTTTGTGTTCTTCTTCCTTTATTTGTGGATTTGGTTCACAGTTATTTTCACATATTAAAAAAAATACTTTATTTTTTATTTTTTGAAAGGGGGCAGAGGCAGAGAGAGGGAGAGAGAATCCCAAGCAGGCTCTGTGGTGTTTCCACAGAGCCCAATGTGGGGCTCCATCTCACCAACCATGAGATCATGACCTTATCTGAAATCAGAAGTCAGAAGCTCAACCAACTGAGCCACCCAAGTGCTGCTATTTTCATAAATGTTTTGATTGCTATTGAGGTTAAACTAAAGAATGTCAATTCTAGTTTTGTATAAAGTATGAGACAATACTCTATTAGGTTCAGTAATGTTAATTTTTTGTTTCATCTTCACAAAAACTTTCACAAGGAGGTGAAAATATTCCATTTTGGAGTTAAAGAATCTGAGGCTCAGAAAGTCACCAGGAGAATGCAGTTTTTCTTGCCTAATTGCTCTAGCTTGGACCACCAGTACTATGTTGAATAGGAGTGGTAAGAAGAATACCCTTATCTTGTTCATAATCTTAGAGGAAAATCTTCCACCCTTTCACCAATGAGTTTGATGTTAGCTATGGGCTTGTAATATATAGCCTTTATTATGTTGAGATATGTTTCTCCTATGCCCAATTTGTTAAAAGCTTTTATCATGAATGGATACGTATATTGTCAAATGCTTTTTCTGTATCTATTTAGACAATCATACGATTCTTTCATTCTGTTGCTGTGATGTATCGTACTGATTTGCATGTTTTGTATCCTTGCATCCCTGGATAAATCCCACTTGATCATAGTGAATAATCCTTTTAATGTGCTACTGAATTTGGTTTGCTAGTTATTTATTGAAAACCTTTGCAAATATATTCATCAGGAATATTACCTGTAGTTCTTTCTAATAGTATCCTTTTCTGGTTTTATATCTGGATAATGCCCCCTCATAAAATGAGTTTGGGGGTGTTCTCCCTTCTTTGAATTTTGTGAATAGTTTGAAGCGGGCGGGGGGGGGAGGAGGGAGAGAAAGAGAGAGGAACCCACCAACCATGAGATCATGTCCTGGGCTGAAGTTGGACGCTTAACCAACTGAGCCACCCAGGTGCCCTTGGTGTTAATTGTATTTTAAATGTTTGGTAAAATTACCAGTGATGCCATCTGGTTCTGGGCTTTTCTTCATTGGGAGATTTTTGATTTCTGATTCAATTCCCTTACTAGTAATAGGTCTATTTAGATTTTCTGTTTGTTCTTGATTCAGTCTTGGTAAGTTGAATGTTTCTAAGAATTTTTCCATTTATTCTAGGTTTTCCAGTTTGTTGTGTAGAATTGTTCATAGTAGCTTCTTATGATTCTTTTGTAATATCCTAAGTGTCCATTGTAATGTTTCCTTCTTCATTTATAATTTTGTTGATTTGGCTCCTTTCTTTTTCCCTTGGTTAGTCTAGCTAAGGGCTTGCCAATTTGGTTTCATTTCAAAGGACTAACTCTTAGTTCATCTTCTCCCTTGTTTTCCTGTTCTCCATTTTATTTATTTTTGCTCTGATCTTTATTTTTTCCCTTTCTTCTACTAACTTTGGGCTTAGTATGTTCATTTTCTAGTTCCTTAAGGTGTAGAGTTGGATTGTTTGTTTTGTACCTCTCTTGCTTCTTACCGTAGGTGTTTGTTGCTATGAACTTTCCTCTTGGAACTGTGTTTGCTGGACCTTACTAGTTCTGGCATGTTGTATTTCCATTGTCATTTCTCTCAATAAACTTTTTAATCTCCCCTTTAATTTCTTCTTTGATCCATTGGTTGTTCAGAAGAGTGTTTTTTTTAAATTTCCATGTGTTTGGCAATTTTCTAATTTTCCTCTTGTTAATGATTCTGGTTTTATGCCATTGTGTCCAGAGAAGGTCCTTGGTATGATTTCAGTCTTCTTGAATTTTCTAAGACTTATTCTGTGGCCTAACATATGGTCTTTCCTAGAAAATGTTTCACGTGTGCTTGAGAAAAATGTGTATTGTACTTTTATTGGACAAGCTGTTCTGTATATGTTTTTTAGGTCCATTTGGTCTATACTGTTGTTCAAATGCACTTTTTCCTTTACATATTCATTGTCTGGATGCTCTGTCTGTTTTTGAGAATGAAGTATTGAAGTTTACAACTCTTACAATATTAAAGTTTATTTCTTCTTTTAGCTCTGTTAGTTTTATATATTTAGATGCTCCAGTGTTGGTCACCTAAATATTTAAAACTGTTATATCTTCTTGGCATATTGATCAAATTATCATTATATAATGATCTTTTTTGACTTCTCTTTTTTTCTAGTTACTTTTAAAGTTCATTTTGTCTGGTATGAATTTACTCATGCTTTTTTTGTTTACTATTTGCTTAAAATATGTTTTTCTAGCCCTTCAGTCTCAGGATCTGTGTGTCTTTAAGGTTAAAGTGAGTCTCTTGTAGTATATTGTTACATCTTGTTTTTTTAAATTTATTATGCTATTTTATGTCTTTTAATTGAAAAATTTTATGTATTTATATTTAAAGTTATTATTGATAATAAACTTTACTATTAATATTTTGTTAATTTTCTGGTTGTTTTATAGATTTGTTGTTTCTTTTTTCTCATCCTTTTGTATTTTTGTGTGTTTTAATGTCCTTTGGTATCGGTATGGTTTTATTTCTTTTTTTTTTGTGTTCTTTTGTATAATTACTACATGGTTTTTCCTTGTGGTTATTATGAGGCTTATATAAAGTAGCTTAAACTTATAATACCTATTTTAAACTGACAACTTCAATAGAATTCATAAACTCTACACTTTTATTTCTCTGTGTCACAGTTTTGGTTATTGATGTTACAATTTAATGTTTTTTATATGGTGTAACTAATAACACATTATTCTAGATGTAGTTATGTTGGCTATGTTCATTCATTTTTTTAAAATTTGTAAATTAGAATTCTAAGTGAATTCTGTACCACTGTTACTATATTATAGAATCTAATGATGACTGAATGTTTACCATTATCAGTGAGATTTACTCTACCTTTTTTAATATTTTTATGATGTTAATTACCTTTCTTTTACCTTCACTCAAAGAACTCCCTTCTGCATTTCCTGTAAGGCAGGTCTGGTGCTAATAAACTCTCTCCTTTTTTTTTTTTTTTTGTAGTTTTTTTTTTGTTTTGTTTGTTTGTTTGTTTGGTAGAGAAGTCTTTATCCCTTCTTTGTTTTGATTGGCAGCTTTGCTGAGTCTAGAATTTGTGGTTGACATTTACTTACTTTATATATTTTGAATATGTCATCCTGTTCTCTCCTACCCTGAAAAGTTTCTTTTGGAAAATCTACTGGTAGTCTATGGAGGTTCCTTTTTATGTTAACTTTTTTCTTTCTTTGGTACTTTTAAAAATGTTTTCTTTCTTTGACTTTGACAATTAAGTTATAATGTATCTTGGTGTAGCTATATCAAGGTTCAATCTATTTGGTATCTTTTGGACCTTGCGGATCTGAATGACCATTTATTTTCCCCGATTGGAAAGTTTTCACATATTAATTGCTTTATATATACTTTACATCCTTTCTGCTTTCTCTTCTTCTGGAATTCCCATAATGGATATTTTTTTGTTATTGTCTTGGTTGTTGGTGGTGTGTGCTGTAATCTTATAGGCTTTCTCGACTTTCTTTCATTCTTTTTTCTTTTTGTTCCTGTGAGTGGGTAAATTTTAATGTCCTGTTTTCCAGATAACTGAATCATTGTTCTACAGGATCAAGCCTACTTTTGAAACTCTCTATTGTGTTTTATTGTTCACTTATTTTGTTGTAATTTGATGGTTGCTGTTTTCTATCAAATTTTTCATTTTGGTCATGCATTGCTTTCCTAATTTCACTTAGGTATCTGTCTGTTTTCTTGTATTTCTCTAAAGTTCCTTAAGAGGATTGTTCTGAAATCTTTGTCGGACAGTTCATAGATAACCCATTTCTTTAGGGTTAGTTATTGGAGCTTTATTACTTTTCTTGGGTGGTATAATGTTTACCTGATTTTTGGTAATCCCTGATTCATCAGGTCAGTATCTGTGTACTTGAGTAATTGTTCCCCTCCTTTAGACTTTACAGGTTTCCTTTGACAGAGACTGTTCATCACCAGGTAGGTCAGTTGGGTTTTGGGTTACCCTGTCATTGGGTAGGTGGGGCCTACTATTAGGGTCTATTTTGGGGTATTCCAGATCTGAAGATGGATATGGGAGTTGTGCTCCTGGCTGAGGACAGATGGCTTGCTTTCCTACCCAAGTGAGGCTGTAGGATGTGCTCTGAAATTGCTTAGATTCTCTGTTAGGCCTAGTAGTTGGGATTGTATTATATTCAGTAGTTGAGAGGAATATGAATTAGCTTCCCTGTCCTTGCTGGGCAACAGGACCAGACTCAGGGCCCATACAGCTCATTGTTTGGGAAACTTGATCAGGCCAATAGTGTACCCTGCGTTCTTGGTCAGTTTTACTCTGTAGATGGGGGAAGCTACAGGTTGTGCTCTCTGTTAAAGTGCCAGTGAGCATAGGGCTGTTGAAAGGGCTAGGCAGCTTTCCAAGTGCTGTGGTTAGGTTTCCTGGTCAGACAGGCTGAAGGCTGTATTCAGCATTGAGTAGGGCTATGAATTACAGTCTCTGCCTGGGCTCATCAGGAGAAGTAACTCTAAAGCCCATAGAGCAATTTGTTTGTAGTTTTAAGCTCACATATTACCCCAGTTCCTTCACTGAACTCAGCCACTGGCTTTGTTCTGCCTCTTAGCCTGAGCATTGCTGGGCTGCATAACTTCTAGGACTTATCACTGGACGTTCTGGTTAGATGGGGCTCTAAATACTCTCTACAACAGGTGGGGTCTGGGTTTCAGCCCCTTCCTTGGATGTGGGCAAACGGGCTATAGGGCCAGCAAAACTCCATGTTTGAGGATCTACATCAGCCATATCTGCACCCTACTGAGTTTCCTGGTCTGAGTGCATTCCCAACTTGGTCCTGTAGATGAATACATATGCTCGTTAAAGTTACTACTTGGCTGCAGATATAAACTCAGTCTGCTAGGATCCATGTGCTGATTTTGGCAGGCCTCTCCCCACCGTTTTGGTCACAGTCCGATTCCTAGTGGTTGAGCCCCATAGATTCCCCCTGCATCTCCATAGTGCGAGATCAGAGTTATGGCTCTCACAAAGTGACCCACCGTGCTGGGGGCCAGGGATGTTGGTCCCCTACAAGCTCTCTTTTCCCACTAGAGGAACTGGAGACTCAGGGAAGGCCTCTCATGGTACTGTGCTGGCCTGGGGGAGGGAAAATGCAGTCAGTATGTAGCTTTTTCTCTTACCACTCTAATGCAGTCTGTCTCAGTCTCTGTGGTGCAGGGTAGGAAGGAATGCTTCAACCTCACTGCCATGAGCTAGAATTTTCAGTAGTATCTTGTTCTTGTAGAGTTGCTAGTGTTCTTGTGATGGAGAGTGAATTCAGGGATGACATATGTACCATATTGGTGATGTCATTTTCCAGAGCGTAATTTTGAACCCAGATTTTTGGTTTAAATTTTACTCCTTCTATTATACCATTTCTGCCAATTGTATTAATAACCAGTATTTATTAAGTACATGCTATGCACTAGGCATTGTTCCTAGTCCTTTAGTTACATTCACTCAACTAATTCACAGACCTATGAGCTGTTATTATCTTTGATTTATAGGAGGGGAAAATGCGTTCATGGGTTGAGTGTTGTTAATAAGTTTAGAATCAGAAACCAAAAGGATGTGCTGTGTCCTTTGGAGTCGGAGCTCCAAATGTGTCATGATGAGCCATTAAAGGTAAAGGTGCTAATTAAAGGCAGCCATGATGAATTTCAGTGGGTAATGCAAGTTGATTTATACCATAATATTTTGGTGACTAAAGGCTTTCTGAAGTATCATACTTCAGCTGTGAATGTTGTAAGTGGGAATTAGGGTTTCTGAGATCTCTTTTCTGAGTTACTGAAGTAGTTGAGACTAAGAAGATAAATTAGAATTAGGTGTGAACAAAGCAAAATCCTTTTCTTTAATTTTAAACAACAGCCCTCATACAAGTCCTTGGGATTCTTCTGGGCACAGGAGATCTTAGCTTCTAGCCTTAAAATTGTTCTTTTGCTTGTAGATTAATAAGTCAAGAGTTGTTTTTTTTTTTTTATCTGAAAATGTGCGCATAGACAGCTTCCTTGATAATTCTGACTGCTTCTCACTTTATCTGTGGCTACTTTATGGGGTTTCATAAAGATTCTAGAAGGGAAAGACAAGTACTTTTTTAAAGAATGGTTCCCACTGTAGAAAGTTCATCAGACTTGGATGTACGCACCATTCAAGGAGTTGAGGTAGGTGGGTAAAGCATGGGTTTGTGGAGGTATGTGTGGCCCTGGGTTACTATAATAGTTGATTCCCTTCTGCACACATGGCAAACAAGGATTATTGAAGATCTTGGGTTGTATTTTATTGGTCTTTCTGGTCCTAATTCCTGACATTAATGCTCATTTTGGGGACCTGAATATAAACATGGCAGTGAGTACCTGGCTGGTGTGTTATCTGCTTGGTTTTGTTTGTTCGTTTGTTTTTTATTTTTAATGCTTTACTGATTTGTTTGTTTGTTTATTTACTTACTTACTTAGTTACTTACTTACTTACAAGGTGAGTTTTACACCCAGTATGGCTTGAACTTATGGCCCTGAAATCAAGACTTGCATGTTCTACAGCCTGAACTAGCCAGGCACCCTTGGAATCTTCTTGTTAAGAGAGAAAAATCTGCCCAGGATTTCTTGGGACAGATTTCTCATCACTTAGGTCACCCTGTTCATGCCACATTTATTTTACTTATATAAATAGAAGCAAATATGCAAGGAAGATTAGACACTACCGTAAGGCTTTGCACCATGATATACATCCCCTCTTCTTCCCCAGGAAAGCACTGCATGATTAAAACCATTGGGGGGGGGGGGGGGGCTCATGAGAGTAGATGTTCAGATGGTCATTATCTCTGATGCTCTGGGTTGATTTTTGATAATTTTCTCCCTGAACAGAGTAGTTTTCAACCTCACATTTCCTGTGCTCATTTGGACATACAGTAGCAGAAGGCTGAAGAGAGTCTCTGACCCACAACTAAAATCTGTGTTCTCTTGTCACTTCATCACATTAGTTCCGGTGTCATTTTGTTTTCCCCTCAAAATAAATCACTGTTAAGCAATTCTTTATAAAGTAGCCCACACATTTATCACACCACCATGATCTGAGCCCATTTAGGGAATTTTAAGGTCCAGCTGGTCATGTTGCTGGCCTAGCAAGTCTGGCCTTCTCACATTACATCTCTCTTCACTATCAGTTCTACTATTAATCCTTCAGAACAGAGAATTGAGGCTTTGCTACTTAGGGGCTTGGAAATAATCCTGTAAAACACAATAGGATCACAAGGGGAGGAAGAGGTTTTAAATTTTCCAAGTTAACAGAGGATGTGAAGTTTGATAGGAAAGGGCAGACAAATTGAGGAAAAATCAGAAATAATGATAAAATATCCTCAGAACTTGAGCTTCTGTGATTCATTTGCCTCATGTTCAGTTTAATTGTTATGAGATTTATTGAAAGAAACAATGGGCTTTTTGCATAAATCAGTCATACCAACCATTAAATATAAAATACAGTTTTAGTCATATTTTTGAACATTTTCTACGAGCTTGGTATTCTTACTCCACACTTTATGTACAGTGTCTTATAATCCTCCATATAGGTCTATATGGTCAGTAGTATTATCATTTCCACTATAATTCCAATGATATTTGAAGATTAGGGGACTTAAATAATTTGACTGAAGTCATAGGCTGGGAAACAAACTCTGGACACTTTAATCTATATATGAGAATACTATTTTTTTACAAAGGATCTTTTGGCATTATATATTTTTTTTCTTTAGTGCTTTTGAGATTTTATAATTAAGAAAGTAGTTATTTTATCTAAATTTAGAAGTCATCATGGGGTGCCTGGGTGGCTCAGTTGGTTGGGCATCCAACTTCGACTCAGGTCATGATCTCACAGTTAGTAGGTTTGAGCCCCACATCGGGTTCTGTGCTTGACAGCTCAAAGCCTGTTTCAGATTCTATGTCTCCCTCTCTCTCTCTGAACCTCCCCCACTCATGCTCTGTCTCTCTCTGTCTCAAAAATAAATAAACATTAAAAAAAAAAGAAGTCATCAAGCAAACAGGTAAACTTGCTACATTATTTCATTTATGATGTTTATTTTATTTTAAAAGTAAATAGTAATTTTTGTTTACATTTGAGGGTATTCTAGAAATCAAAGACTGGCTTCACTATATTAATATTAATTATTGATTTTCTTTATTGTGGTTTTGGGGAATAAAATAATAGACTATTGTATTAATTCAGATATCATATGCTAACCTTAGAGTAATTGCTTTTGGAATTTTAGATTAGACTAAACACATATTTCCAAAAGTAACATGAGTATGTCCGTCAATATCTTGTTTGAAGATCTTATAGTGAGTACAGTAGCTTTTAAACTTCTTTTACTATAATGCCAAAAAAACCCATTCTTTTGGATACATGCATACAATTATACATATGACTAACATTTTAGAAAATACTGATTACCCTTAGGGAGGGAGGCAAACCGCGAGAGACTCTTGAATGCCTAGAACAAACTGAGGGCAGATGGGAGTGGGGGGGAGGGGAAGGAGGGTGATGGGCATGGAGGAGGGCATTTGTGGGGATGAGCACTGGGTGTTATATGGAAACCAACTTGAGAATAAACTATTAAAAAAATAAAAGTAATATAAAACAGAAAAAAAAAGAAAATATTGATTACCCTTAATATAATCAGTGCTCACTCATATTATGTGTTGTATCCCATTTCAAAATATATGCTGGTCCTTACCCACCATGTTGATTTTATAAATCTACAGTCATGATCTGCAGTTTGTAGTTTGTTCAGGTGTAGTGTGGTAGGTAAAAAATGAGGTGGTTTTTCTTTCAAAAACCTGGGTTCGGTCCCTACCAGATACATACTAGTTATGTCTCACCTATCAATCAATCAAATGGTGATACTCACTATTTCTCTAGGAGGTTGCAAGTCTGGGTACTTAGTAGACACTCAGTAAATGTCCATTTCTTTGCCTTTAGAGTTTTTACTTTTGTCTTTAATTATCATTCCATAGAATGGCAGAAAATGTCTTTTTGTTTGGGCATTCTAGCTTGCTGTTGGATTTTTATAGTATTTGTGATTTTATTATGTTTTTCATATCTTGGCCTTAAAACATAAAAACCAATAAAAATAAAAAGTAGCAACATATATCTTGTAGCAATCTTAACAGATCAATGTTAAGTAATCCAGAAACCAGAACAGAATCTAGGGGCTCATTAATTTTTAGGTGTCACAAATGGAAATGACTACTTGTATTGGTTAGTTATTTTTTATGAACATCTTTTGTAACATCTCCCAAGACATTTTTTTTCTTGGGCTCCATTCTTTTTAACCTTCCTGGCTCATTTTTTGAGGAGGTGCCAGCAAGGTCTTTCTCAGTCACATCTTTAATCATGTTATTTCCCACCTCATCAGCCTTCACTGGCTCAGTACTATATTTCATATTTGTCATATGCTCCTCAGCCTGATTTGGAGCCTTCGTGAAACAAGACTAGCCTACTTTTGGAGTTTTATTTCCCTTCCAGTCTCTGCTTTATACATATTGCTCTGATCAAACAAGATGGCCTGTCTTTCCCCAAATGGATCTCACAACTTCTAGTATGTGTGCCTTTCCTTATTTTTTTACCTGGGATATCCTTCTCTTAGTCCATCTCTACTCATTAATAATCATGCTCCTGTTTTCAAATTCCATGTCAAAGCTGCCTGTTACATTGTGATTATTCTAACTGATTCCACATTCACTCCCATATTATTCCATTGACACTGATTTTTTGAAGCTCCCTCCTAGGGCCAGCTTTCTTTCTTTCTTTTCTTTTCTAACTCCCCTACCCTTCCCACCCCTCTGTCTCTTCATCCCTCCTTCCTTCTTTTACTTCCTTCTTTCCTTTCTTTTTAATCTTTTAATCCCAACTTTATCTGTAGCTGTGTTAATTTTGTTGTGTATAAACACATTTGAAATAAAGGAAATGGATATACTCCTAGAAAAATATAACCTCCCAACTTTAAAAAAAAATTCATTTTCTTTCTGGCTTTAATGAGATATGATTGACATATAACATTGTGTAAATTTAAGATGTACAATGTGTCGATTTGGTACACCTATATATTGCAATATATTACCAGTGTAGTGTTAAACTAACACCTCCATCCCATCACATAATTACCATTTCTTTTTTGTGACAAGAACATTTAAGATTTACTGTCTTAACACTTTCCAAGTATATAATATAGTATTGCCAGCTATAATCACAATGCTATGTATTAGATCCTGAGGACTTGATCATCTTCTAGTCTCTGGTTCTGTGAGTTTAGCTTTTTTAGATTTCGCATATATAAGTGATATACAACATTTATCTTCCTCTGATTTATGTCATAGTGTTTAAGCCTTTTTTTCTTCATATGTCATGGCATATACAATCTGTCTCAAGTTGGAAATATTTCATGGGTCCCATATAGGTGACTGGAGGAGAGGTTTTATCCCTGAAGATAATTCAGAGAAATCATAGTAGGACTATTAGCAATTCTGTAACTTAGCTTTCAACACATACACTGTTTTTGGGCTATATTGTAAAATTATCCATTTGTATAACTCTTATGAGCCTTGATAAATGGACTTAATAATTATCAGATGATGAAATTAAATGAGTCAGTGAATGTTATTATCTCTCCTTCCACATAACTGTATGCCTTAAGACAGTTCTAATATTAGGCATTTACCATGTATTATGATGTATTAATAACAAAAATAAAGGACAAATTTAATTTTCTGTGAAATATATATTTAATATATTGGCACCTTTGGGTGCTAATTAAACATTACACCCCTTCCTCCAGTGATTTAAAAAACAGTTTTGTAGTGCCTATAGAGTAAGTTTATTAATTTTCTTATTGCAGTGTCAAGTACTAAAGTATTATAGATTTTCTTC
The DNA here is from genome assembly GCF_003009895.1 of Hyaena hyaena. Lineage (NCBI taxonomy): Eukaryota > Metazoa > Chordata > Mammalia > Carnivora > Hyaenidae > Hyaena > Hyaena hyaena. The sequence goes on from NW_024082441.1 coordinate 149,192, forward strand.
GATTCCACTGAGTTAGGTATATTTTATTGATTCTGCTCTAATCTGAGAGATTTATGTCTGTGATTCAGAGTGAACTGGGAAGATTCCACATTATATCAAACTTTGGAGTCAACCATTAGATTAGTATATTAATGTTTTGTCTGCCTTAGTATGGCTGTCAAGTTTGGTTAAAGAGTACTAGTATTGTAAAAATCCCAAAATAGTATACAGTGGTTTTATGTTGCCACACCCCATGAGGGATGTCCACCTTGCCTTTGGTTGTTTTTATGCATAACACAGAATTCTTATCATGGCAACTTCAGTGGCAATCTTTAGTTTGTAGAGGGATCTATTGAGAAGTGTGTCACTTGAACCTAAATTAACATACTGTGATGAATGTATATATGTATAAATACTTCAGATGCCCCCCAGAGTTACTGCTGTACTTTAAAAGCACTTTCAGTTTTATATGATGAAGATAGAGATCTTCACAGTTAGAAAGTATTATTGCCCTAGACCATGAGAAGTATTGCTTGAAATTCTGTAGCTCTAGGTGATGTCTTTAAAACAGTATGCTATGTAGATGCTATAGTACATCATGTGTATTTTTTAAATCTATACTTAGGAATACAGTTAAGCTCCCCTTTTTCTTAAAGAACAGTGTAGGGTCCCAGGGAAGGCTGCCCCAAAATGTGCACTTTGGCATAAAGATTATTTCGAATTATAAGTAATAAAAACCCAGCAGATTCAAGAAATGTACTCTGCCTTTTAAAATAAATTTCTTTATAGTAGGGATATTTTAAACTAAAATCAGAGTCAAAAGATTTTTATCTATATAAAGTGTTTCAATAAAAACCTTCTAATTCAATCTTGGCTTCTGTTATCCTTGAATATTGGTTTTTCACAGATCATCTGTAGGAGGGACTAGGGGAAATTTGGTCCCCTTTTCCTATGAAGGAAGGGTAGTAAATAAGTGATTAACCTTTTAAACATCTCTCTAAATTTTGTAGGGTCTTTTACAAGTTAGGGTAAAAGAGCTTATACCTTTAAAAGATCTTGCTGCTGTCCAAGAGAAACCAATTCTTTTGCAGTGGGGCATCTAGGATACACCTGAACATGAATGCCTGAAGCTGGCAGAGCCTGATTATCAATGCCTGAAAGGTAGGCACAAAGCAAGCCGATTGCTATTCTCAGGTGCTTTTGTTAAATTTATTTCCTGGCTTTCAGCATTTCCATGAGCAGCCTGTACACTTTGAACTTAGAGATTAGGCCTGAGTGCTCCTTGTAACTCTAATAGGGAAAGGTAAATTAAAACAGACAAATGGGGCCAGATTTTAAGGGAAATTTACATTGGATGTGGACATTTGTTTCTAAATCTTAATGTCTGATTTTATCTTGTCAAGGAAGTCCCTAAGGCTAGCCATTATACTACTAAGACAACTGAAGGCTCTCTAAAAAAAAAAAAAAAAAAAAAAAAAAGTTTTCTTTTAAATGTAGCCAACTTAAAGGATCCATTGTCTGGCCATTGTTGAGTAGGATCTAATAGTGACTCAAACCAGTAAGCCTTAACGGGTTAACCAAAGATCCAAAGGAGACATAGGTGATACAGCCCCATGATCCCAAGTCTGCTTGCAAAATTAATCTAAGAAAGTAAAGACCTTTCTTGCACAGACAGCGATGGTGTGGTGAAAATGGTGTCTCTAGTCTCCCACAAAATTGTGAGATGGCTCCAGTCACAAGTCCTCTAATCTGTGACACCAGGTAGACAGTACAGGAATGGGACTTTCCAGTACTATTAAGCAACAAAGTTTGATATGACAAAGGTTCCTATGGGCTGAAACCTCTCATGACAAGCCCCCTGAGAGCTGGAATGGATGTACAGAGAGAGAGAGAGAGAGAGGAGAGAGAGAAAGAGAGAGAGAGAGAGAAGAGAGAGTTAAAAAGATGCCTAGTCTATTTGGCCACCACAGTACACCCCCTGATGGTAGAGACCAAAGAGAATATTCTTGTTGGTCACAAAGCCAAGCTCTTAAGACATGGAACAAGACAGGGGGAATATATATGCACATCAATAGCCTTGGCCAAGCCTTGGGTCTCTTGGAGCCACACTAATACCTACGAGGGATAGGCCGCAGGGTTGGAGACTGGGTTGTTTTACAGCATACCTTGATGTATGGAAGTTTTCCTGAGGTTGGTGGGTGCCCTGGTGTCAATCTAACCCATTCTGGTGACCAGCTTAACCACTTACAGAAGTCTTTTTGAGGTAGAGAGAGAGCTCTCTTAAGTGCTCAATCTTGCCCACTAATTTTGTGGCTTTGGCTTCCAAGATGTCCCTTAGCAACAGCCTGTGTCTCATGTGTACATTAAATGGACATAGACAAAAGATGAAAAGATCATATCTGGGAGGAAATGGATCAGCAACCAAATAGTACTCTACCAAATTTCACCGAAGAATCACTAGGCCTAGGGAACGAGTTCCACCAATATTTTCTCCTGCTAATCGAAATTTAGAAAGAGAGAAAAGGACTCTCACCCTTCTTGCTCTATAGGACTGCAGATAGAGATTCTGGGAGGCTGTATTACAATGGTAAGAAATCTCATCTTCTGCCAGCTGCTTATGAGATGTCCCAAGAATCTCTCGCAGTGGCAGCAGTGTCTGGGGTGAGCAGTGTCCAGCCAGTGAAAGCATCCTGCTGACTATGCCAACAGTCCAGGAGGAAGACCTACCTCTGCACTGTGGTCCCTGTAGCTGGACTTAGAATCAAAGTGACATTTAACAGGAGTAAATAAAATCTAGTAGGAGTATGTACAGGGAATCCACTCAGACATGAAATTCCAAAGACAACAAGGCAATATGAAGTTTATATCAGCTAAGGAAAGGGATAGGGGAGAAAACTCATTAGCAGGAAGTGAAAGTAGATGTTTGGAAAAACAGGGTTGCCCTTAAGATAAGTTCCTTTGGTGAAGTGTTAATAATTCTCTTCCTGTTGCAGGCACTTCTTTTCCATGTAAATTTGGGTAGTTATGGAGGAGGCAGAACACCTTTCTGCATCTGCTCAGTTTTTATCACTTTTTTATTTAAGTTTTTTTTTTTAAATGGATATTTTAGTTTTGAGAGAGGGAGCATGAGAGAGAGAGAGAGAGGGAGCATGAGAGAGAGAGAGAGAGAGGGAATGAGAGAGAGAAAATGAGAATGAGTGGGGGAGGGGCAGAGAGAAAGGGAGCTACAAAATCACCTCCAGGCTCTGAGCTGTCGGCAACAGAGCTTCATGCATGGCTTAAGCCTGAGAAACTTGAGATCATACTCTGAGCCAAAGGCTGCCACTTACCTGACTGAGCCACCTAGGCGCCCCCGGGTTTTTATCACTTTTAACTGGAAATAATCTTTATGCCAAAGCAGCACATTTGGGGGCAACCTGCTTTGGTCTCATACAGCAGTAATGCTTATTAAATTTGTATAAATTGATGCAGTGAGTTTTCCCTGTAGTATAAAATTATTCTGGTGTTTAGTGAAATGGCAAGCACCAGGTTCTTTGTAAGTTACATTGTTGACTTACATGTTTTCACTTTGTCATGGTGACAACATAACAAGGGGCGTGACCCAGGCTAGTCCAGTAACTGGAAAGGGTTTCCACATGATTGTCAGGCAAACCTTTGAGTCTCAGTTCAAATTGAAAATGAGATGAAGTGGAGAAAGCCTTTTATTTTTTATGTTGTAAAGTAGAAGGACATATGCATGATTAGCATGGAGAAAATAATGAGTTGATTGATTCACATACATTTACCAGTTAATATCTACATAGCGCTAAGCACCATGCTGACTCATTATAAGCCCTTCACAAAACTGACATTACCCTTGAAGAAACATATACCATAGGGATTAGGAACATTCCCCCTGGAGCAAATCTCTAGGTTTAAGCTAAGTGAGTTCAGACAACTTTCTTAAACTATCTGTACCTCTGTTTCCTCATTTCCAAAATAGAGCTAGAATAGGGAATTACTGCATAGAGTGGTTGTGGGAAACAAAGATACTAAATGTATGAAAGCATTTATATAATGGTGTTTTTAATAAGCAAGAAAATAATAATAAAAATACTGGCTAAATGTCAGTTGTTATTTGTAATGTATTCTAAGACTAATTCTTAACATAATTTTATTTCTTAACATTCTTAGAAAATTATGATATCCCTATTTCCTTGCGTTCTTTGGAAATTTGAAATTGCAGATAGCTACACCCAGGTGTAAGATATATTTTTCTGATTCTTCTTCCTTATTGGAAAAGCCTGTTTCCCAGGGATGGTCTGGTCATTAGTCTGCAGAACTTCCCCTGGGGATTATGTAGCAACTACTTCAAAGCCATCTCAGCTTGCATTTAATCATATGAAACATCAAATAACTTGTTTGTTCATTTTATGCATGTTTTCTTATTGAGGAAATTAGTTAACCTAAAATGAGTATCAGCGGCTAATTTTCCTTGGTTTTTCCTCTTAAAGTAGTTCTCAGGCATGTTTATCTGGGAAGAGTGGGGCACTCTCCTATAGGTTTTAAGGATGTTTGAACTTGGGAACATTCTGTTTAACACTCTGTTTAACACAACACTCTATTTATGTCTATTTAATTTCTTAAAGCTCTCCCTCCTTTCCGTGCAGTTATCATTTTTCTTTTACATTAAGTGGACAAGATTTGTTTTTCCTCCTCTTTGAGGGAGGACCTTTATTATGCTATTTGTGTGTGTGTGTGTGTGTGTGTGTGTGTGTGTGTGTGTGTTGCTCTAGCCCACTGGCCACTGCTTCGTTGAAGAGGTAGTGATAAGTAAGATAAACTAAGTTTCTGTTCTCATGGGGATTTGAGTCTCATGGAAGAATACAGACAATAACAAGCAAATAAAACAAGTTAGTTTTGAAAGTATGATGAATAAAATGAAGGAGGAAAATGGGCCAAAGATGCAAGAAGAAGGGTTGTACTTTAGATGAAGTCACCAAGGGTGGCCCCAGTGAAGAAGTGGTATGTGGGCAGAGACTGCAGTGATGAGCAGGAAACTACCTGGGCAAAGAAGATTCCAGGCAGAAGGAACAGCCAATGTTAGGGCTCCAAGGCAAGGAGGAACTTGGTGTGGGTGAGAATGAGTGTCATGACAAATTCATTTTTTTTTTGCTTTCTGGATTCCAGGGGATATTTTCAAGATGTATGGGATATATACCAGGTTATAAAATAGAATTTATTTTCCCCTTAGGACATTTACATTGTCAGGCTGGGGAGATTGAAGGGTTTGAGTGGGGTGGAAGGAGAAAAACATCAGCAACCCCAGCAGAAAGTTAATTGTGTAGAGTGTTAGCTGATCACTGATATGAACAAAAAATGATGGGGGGAGGTTAGGAGTATGGGGTGGGTGCGCTACAATTTAAAATAGTGAGGGTAAGGTAGCCCTCATAGAACAGGTGACATTTAAGCAAAATATTGAAGGATCTAGGAGAGTTAGCTACATGGGTATCTAGGAGAGGACATTGCCAGACATAGGTAAGAACTAGTGCAAAAGCCATTAGGTAGGATTAAGCCTAGTTTATTCATAAAGTCTCAGGGAATTGTCTGTGAACAGAACAGAGTGAGTGAGAGAGACAGAGAGTAGTGGAAAACAGGTTTGGATAGGTAATAAGTGGTATTTCATGTAAGGCCTTTAAACCACTGTCAGTATCTCAGTTTGACTCTGAATGAAATGAGATACCATCTGTGTGTGCATGTGGAGGAGGAAGTTAGGAGGCATGGGCTGCACTGAGGGGTTAAGGCAGGGATACCTGCCAGAAGAAGAATGTAGTAAGCCAGAGGACACAATCTGGTAGCTCATACACAGGGGGAGTGGGGATGGTAAGACTGTCAGACTCTGAATATATTTTAAAGGCTTCTGGAGGTGGAGAGTGAGAGAAAGAAGAGTCTGGGATGACTGAGTGTCTGTTCTTGAATAAGTAGATTAGTATGGGAAAGACTATGATTGGAGTAGGTTTGGACTGGGTGAGTTTTGGATATGTCAAGTGGGAGACATCTGTTAGACTTGGTGGTTAATGCTCCTTTGCTATGGGCAGTGCGTGTATCCCCACTCCTGACTTAGGCTTTAGCCAATGGGTCCTTAGAGATGAGAAGAAATGTGGTATTTAGATGTGTTTACGAGGTTTGGCTTAGTTAGCCTCATGTGCTTCTGTCTTCATTATGAGAAGAGCTTCCCCTGGGTAGCTGGTGACCTCCGACTTTGTTCCTCCCATATGAGTGAGTGCAAGAGAAGCAGATCTACCCCAGCTAAGTGCAACTAGACCTACAGCTTGAAGCTGCCTGCTGAGCCCACTTTAGATCTTCATACCCTTACTAACCTGCAGATCTATGCAGATTGATGGCTGGTTATAAGTCACTGAGTTTTAAGGCAACCTGTTTTGCAGACATTTTATGTCAGTAACTCACCAATAGTGCACCTAAACAGTGAAATGAAATTGGGAGTTGGATATAAGTTTCAGGAGTTGAGAAGAGGTCTGGCCTGGAGATAGAAATTTAGCAGTTATTGGCATATTGATGGTATTTAAAAGTGCAGGATGAAATGAGATCACCATGGGAGTGAATGTAGTAGAGAAGGTAACCACAGATTGCATTACTGCATCATTACAGAATGCCGGAAGAGGGCCAACAAGCAGAGAAAACTGCAAAGGAGCAACCAGTGAGGTAGAAGGAAAATAAGTTGCTATAAAATATTAAGTAGATAAAAACAGTATGGAGGAGGAGAAAGCGATAAACTGTGTCAAAGGCAGGGGACTACTAAGAATTGGTCCTTGTAATTGGTAACCTGGGGGCTCTTGTTGACCTTGATACATGCAGTTCACAGTCCTGGTGGAGGTGCAAGTTTGAATAGGAATGAGTTTAAATGTGAATTAATAAGGAGAGTAAATGGAGATAGTGAGTAAAATAACTTTCTGAGGAATTTTGTGGAAAGAGGATATAAATGAGATTAAATAGTAGCCCCATCACAAAGGGAATGGAGACCAAGGTAAAGGTGTTGGGTTTTATTCTGAATGAGGTGGGAAGTATTTGAAGTGTTTAAATAGCAATCAGTTTGTCTTTAAATATTGCTCTGGCTGCTGTGTAGGGAAGAATGTGAGAAGAGCAGGTAAGAGGCTATTTCTGATTCTTAGATGAGAGATTGTGTTGGCTTCCACTGAGTTGCAGCAGTGGAGATGTAGAGAGTCCTGCATAAATTTTACAAGAAGGAAATTGTATTGGAAAGACAGCGTGGAATCTTCCAGATTTTTAAGAAGTTTTTGGGACTGAATGAAAATCACAGTTGTACAAGAGAATAACTTTGTATAATTTATTTCTAGCTGTACCTTATGTGAATAGTACCTGCTTCAAGCAATATGATGTTATATTGGTTAATTTATTAAAATTTACATTCTGCCATTTTTCAAAATGGTAATCATTTGTCTCCAGAAAAATGCATTCAGTCATTGTTTTCTCCCTAAAATTCCTTTCCACTCTGAACCATTCCAGTGACACTGGCTTATGTTGCTGGTAACATTAGAGACAGTTTCTGGTATGAATGTCTTTGTGTGAGTTTGTGTGGCAAATAACTTTTTTTTGAAAGGAAAATGTTCTATGATCTTTACTTGGGAAGAGAGATAAGCAACAATGAAACAGACTTTTACTTAGATAGATTTTGGTGTTGTATTTATATATTTACTAAGAATTGCTCCTATAGAAATGGTGAATAAAGTATTTTGCCAATGGTGCTTTCAGTGGAGATTCAAATGATTGTGATCTGTTTTTACACCACCATGGGCTAGAGGTTCCCATGGGAACCACCCCCAATCCATGGGAAGAGTCAAATTTAACAAACAATAGAGAAAAGTCATTTAATCATCTTCTGTGTGATCCTTGAAAGAGCAAGAAATACAGAGGAAATTAAATCACTAGAATCTCTCTGTGTTTGGGACTGTCCAGGGAAAAAAGTTCTGCTCATGGTAAATAAATTTGGCAAAAAAACCTCATTGTCCCAAATCTGACAATAACAAAACATCTTCCATCATCTTCCTCTTTCTCAGCTCAAGTCCCTTTTCAAAATTTGAGTATTTTGGTATTTTAGACACTGGCATCTTGCCAGTCATTCTCATTTAACTGTTTTTGCCCTGAAAGGCTTGTTTCTAGAAAAAGCTTGGGATTTTAATACAGTGAGCTTTATACATAATCTTCTCATTATGTTTAGGTCATTTAAAACCTGAATTCTCCATCTCTTCCTCTGTCCCTCACCCTATCTCTCTCCCCCTCCTCTTCCTCCTTCTTTCCCTCCCTGCCCTCTAATGCTTACCTGCCTGCATTAATTAATTCCTGTATAGCAATGCATATTTGTTTCAGACATCTGACTTATCTATCAGCTTCTGAAAGTGGAGGCTCTGTGTCTTTTATGGGAAAGTGGGACACTTGATTCCACAGGATATGCAAATACAGATTATTTGTACTTGCTATGTAATTTTGTGAGTTAGGGTCTCTAAGGATCAGCTTCTCAGAAGAGTGATGATAAGGGTATAGGCCACCCTTACAATCTCTTAATTTGTGTCTACTAGGTTACTGATGGCCATTGACTCGAACAGATGGTCATTTGGAAGTGTCTTGGAGACCAGGTAGTCTTACGCTCCACTTGATGGGCACCTGACCTTCCTCTCCAGGTTCATTATCTTCTCACTCTCTCCCTTGTTCTCTACTGTGAAACCACATTGGCAACTCTCCTTGTGTTTGTGGTTTATTTCTCTTTAAAGGTCCCTCTGTAATCCCCACTCATCTTTATAATCTCAGTTTATGTGCCACTTCCTCAGAAAGTACCCGCCAGTCTACATTAGTTTTCCGTTTTGTTCCCTTGCTGCATCTTTACTTTTCTATCAAAATATTTACCCTAGTTAATAATTATGCTTTATAGATGAGGTCCTACAAAAGCAGGGAGGGCTGTTACACTTGGGTTTGCTTTTTCTCTTCCTCAGTGACAGATATTCCAAAATCACTTCCCTTAGAAGCATATATGTGAATTTCCCCATAAGGGTGGGCCAGTAGCATGGCTGACCCAGAAAGGGAATAATTGAGCCTAAGAGCAAAATATTTGGTATCTTTGAGAGAAAATGTGGAATTTTAGATGATAGATGTCAGAACCATTCCTGCTCAGTGCTTCCATGACTTGCTGGGGCCCAGGAGGTGGCTGTTTTTTCGAATTAAAAACAACAACAACAACAACAACAACAACAAACAACTGAGCCATGGGAAATTTGGAAGCGCAAGTACTGGCCATCTTTGATGAACTAAGCATTCAAAAAATGAATTGTCTTCCACATGCCTGGTGGAACATGTACAATGATCTATAACCAGGAAAAGCCATTGCAGCAATGGCTTAACCCACCAAGCAGCATCCTTTAAATAGTGCCACCATGTGGCCATACTAAGCAATGGCAATGATTGGATACCTACTCCCTGGTTTGGATGTCCAAGGCTTCCTGTTCATTTGTATGTGAGGCATGAAGACAGAAATCAGAAGAGTAAGAAATATAACTGTATATGAACTCTGATTTTTTAAAAAAAATTTTTAATGTTTTATTTGTTTCTGAGAGAGAGAGAGAGGCAGTGTGAGCAGGGGAGGGTCAGAGAGAGAAGGAGACACAGAATCCGAAGCAGGCTCTAGGCTCTAAGTTAGCTGTCAGCACAGAGCCTGACGCAGGGCTCGAACCTACAAACCGTGAGATCATGACCTGAGCCAAAGTTGGACGCTCAACCAACTGAGCCACCCAGATGCCGCTGAACTCTGATTTAGAGAATAATTTGTTTCCATTGGACTGTGAGATTCATTGTGGATTCTCAACACTTGTTTTATAGATGAGGAGATGGAGGCTAAGAGACTCAGTCAAGTACCTTATTATGGGATCACAGCATTAGGTGGTTATAGAGTTAGGATACGAATATGTGAGTCTTCTGGCCCAAGTTTTGGTAGTTCTGTGGTTGAACAGCTTCATGGAGAAAACTGGACAAATTGCTATGAAGTGTATTAAGTGGTCATGATCCATTCTCCCCTTAAGACAGCATATCATGGATATTTTGGAATAGTGTGTGTTCATGAGGTGCTTATTTTATAAGTCTCTCAGTCATTTTTGGGGGGTTATTAGAATCTCTCATCTCTATGTTTATACCTCCTCTTTACAGTTTTCCTAGTAGCCTTTCTCCTTTTCTTTCTGCCTGCCTCTTTGATGCATTTTTCTTTAAACACATTTTTTAATGTTTATTTATTTTTAAGAGAGAGACAGAGTGTGAACAGGGGAGAGGAAGAGAGAGAGGGAGACACAGAATCAGAAGCAGGCTTTAGGCTCCGAGCTGCCAGCACAGAGCCCAATGCAGGGCTCGAATCCATGAACTGTGAGACCATGACGTGAACCAAAGTTGGACACTGAACCAGCTGAGCCACCCAGGCACCCCTGATGCATTTTTCTTCCACCACTTTCTTGAATAGACTTTTTTATCTTAAAAAAATTAAATGTTTGTTTATTTATTTACTGTTGTTTTTTAATGTTTATTTTTGAGACATAGAGAGACAGAGCATGAGCAGGGGAGGGGCAGAGAGAGAGAGGGAGACACAGAATCCGAAACAGACTCTGAGCTGTCAGCACAGAGCCCAATGTGGGGCTCGAACTTACAAACCGTGAGATCATGACCTGAGCCGAAGTCGGATGCCCAACCGACTGAGCCACCCAGGTGCCCCTAAATGTTTGTTTATTTTAGAAGGAGAGAGATTTCTAAAGAACGAGTTTTGCTTTCTGATCTAAAATATCTTACACATGTACAAATGGAAGAAAATGTTTTAGAAGTGAGATAAGTGTGATAAGCACATATTAATATAATAAAATAGATTATGTTAGGCCTGGTGGATAAACAAAGAGAGAATGGTGTGGGAATAATGATGGCTTATTAGAGGAAGAGTGTTTTAAGATACGAGATGTGAAGATACAGATAAAAGATTTACACCCCAGAGAGAAATGAGACAGGTGGGGAAAAACAAGATATGTGTATTTATTGGGGTTGAGAGAAGAGAGTTGGTTAAGACTTGCTGGGATTAGTCAAAACCAGCTGAGGAAGGGACAGCTTAGGAAGGAATTTCCGGAATCAGTGGAACCTAAACTGCTAAAGGACTGGTGCATGATCATTAGAGAAGCTTATAAAATTGCAGACCCTTATGGGTGCAGCTGATTGGTAAGGAATCTTCATAGGTTTTGCGTGTATAAACTGAGGATTACCTCTGCAAAATAACATGAGACAATTTTGGAATAATTTCTGGCTTCAAAATCTGACTTTATTATATATTACCTTGGTGATTTTGGAAAAACTTTTTAAGATCTAAGGCTCATGTGTAAAATTTTTTTTTTCTGATGATAAAGTGAAATACCCAATAAGATATCCTAGGGCACTGCTGGTTCAGAGGAGGCATCCTATAAATGCTAGTTTTATATTTTAATATATAGTCAATCCAAATGGTAGTAACCATTAAGCTATGCTTTAGAATGAATGTTTTCAGTTGATCTTTACTTATTTAGTTCCTGACTTAGAAACTTTTCCCTTTGGGTTCTCTCAGAAATTAATAGTCTTTCATAGGTAGGTGTAGAATAAATCATTGTTTTCATTCAAGAGGCATGACTAAGCACACATTTACAATTACTCCCAGAAATCTATGAAAATGAATGAAAAGAACCCCAAATTATGGAGGATGATTTCATTTATACTGAAATTAGAGTAAAGCCTCAACTTCATACCCTAAATTATAAGGACTAGTGCTTGGATTCAATTTAGTAGAAGTTGCCAAGATTTAAATCACATGTTCTTTAATCTTGGGCATGCTGTACTATGTGGGAAATGAAAATGTTTGAAGAGCTTTCTAACAGCCCTGGTAAGTAGGACAGAGTGGTCAAGTTACACATCGAATTTTATGTTCCAGAAAATGGAGGTTATAACAAAAAGGCCAGCAAAGGGGGTATGTTGTTTTCCAAAAGTATTAATGTAAGAAGTGTAGACACGTTTCCAGAAGTCTACTGTCCTTCATTATTTCTCCATTAATATTTTAGTCCATACATAGTCAATGTTTCTTAAAATACAGTTCATAAATAATAAAGAAATAAAAGCTTTATTTAACAATTTCTTACCATACAAATGTAGTTGTGGTCTTAACAACTACTGAAAGAATTATGAAGGATAAATGGAGCTGTTGTACCAAAGACAACCATCAGAAATGTTTGATTCTTAGGTGAAAATGGCTGGACAGATTATCCTCATTTTCTTTTCTGTTCCACATGTGAATAGAGCCTAAACTCTTTGTGGAGTGAATCATCACTGTTACAGGGAAGTGAAAATGCCCATGCCAGCAGGGGCCACAAAGAGCATCGGACGATCTAAATATGAGAATCAGGCTAGTTATAGAATATATGAATGGCTGAGTCTGCAGAGGCTGGGCCTCTGCTGCAGAGGTGGGTATGTGTGGCTGATTAGTGCTAGTCCTTTCCTGCCATTTGTGCACTTGAGGTCATTGTTTCTTAAAATCTTCAACAGAATCAAGGCATCTTTTGGCTTTTCTTTTTTTGATTGTTATTGTTATTTTTGTTATTGAAGAGGTTAAATCTCCAGATTTAAAAATGTGGGGAACTAGCCCAACATTCTTGATAAAGCATAAGACAGTATAGGGAGCACTATGCAGGCTAGATAGGACATTTCTGTGAGCTAAATTTGGCCCATAGGCTTTCAGCTTCTGAGCCTAATGTATGATGAGGGAATCCTGAGAGGCAGAGGGTAAAGTAGAGATGAAGTCTCAGATCACTGTCAGCAATCCTGGCATCACGCCTACAAAATTTCCTGGAGTGCTGATTAACTGTCTTAGCATGAGACAAAATTTGATCAGGGAGTAGGTTGTATAAGAGTGATGCTCCACAATTGATACTTTTAACAAGGATCTTTCTACTAAGACTTTTGCTCCTCAGTATAAACACACTGCTTTCATGAATTTGAATTTTTTTTTGGCTTTTAAAAGAAAATAGTAATTTTTAGCATATCCCCAAACCTTACCATGTCTATGTCTTCTTAACTCATCCTTGTGAACATTCTTAATATTAAAAAATACATATGTGTATATATACTTATATATACATGTAAATAAAGAAATCAGAACAGAACACAAAATCATTAGGCATATTTTGCCTCCTCTTGTCCTAACTTACCTTAGGTTCTTTATGAAGCTTTTCTTACACAAGCCAGTTTTACCTGAGCACTGGGAAATTGCAGTGGTCTCAGAGCAGTAGGAAATGATACAAAAGTCAACAGAAGGTTGGTTTTGAGACTGTCCTCATGAAAGATATCCAATTTCTCTGCCCTGAGGATTTCATATTAAATGGATTATCTATCTGCCAGGCACTTTCAACCTTCCCCCTTCATTGCCTTTCTCTGAGGACTATTGACGCATTCTATTTTGTGATGTGAGACATTTTTTTGTAGGTGATTTGTAGAATATGAGATTTATAAGCCATTAAAATACCCTATTTCATTCTTAAAGCAGTGTTTGAATGGATTATGTTTGTCCTACTACTATCTTTTATTTTTTTGTTTTTAAATCTGAACAATAATATGGTCAGTTTGACAGCCTTTTTTTTTTTTTTTTTTAACATTTAGTTTAATTCTTTGACAAACCTTTACCCACATTTGTGTTTAACCTTGGACCACCTGCCCTGGCTGGTATGTGATTTGCTATTAGGAAATGCATATTTCTTTTTCACTGTTATTGAACTTCACAGCTCACCCAGACTCTTACTTTTCTTTTCTCTGCTTTCCCCTCTGTCTTTCTATTATGCTACTATTGATAAAGTTATTGAAAAATAATAGTCTAGTTAAATGCATAGGTACCTAGTTACCTAATTTGCTTGTGGAAAAACTAAAGTAGGATGGGAAGGACATGATACTAAATTGTAATTTAAAATTTTTAACATTGAGGGGCGCCTGGCTGGCTCAGTCAGTAAAGCGTGCAACTCTTGATTTTAGGGTTGTGGTTTCAAGCCCCATGTTGAGTGTAGAGATTACTTAAAAACAAAATCTTTAGAAAAATAAAATTTGTATCACTGACCATCAATCTCATGGTGTTCTCTCAATGACTCTATAAATATATGTTTTCTTGATTGTTATCAGCGGAGTGCAATTTGGCAATCAGTTGGTCTAAAACCATCGTTTTACTGAAAAGGCAACTGTGAAATAAGTAGGAGAGCTATCTTGGCCAAGGTCATTCAAATGCTGGTGTTAGAATCAGGAGATAGCACTGCATAATAGTTAAGAGCTTAGGATATGAAGGCAGACAAAACTGGGTTGTGTCCTGTTTGGGTGACCAAATATTAATTATCTTGCTGTGACTTCAGGCAAGTCAAATAACTTTTCCGAGGTGCAGTTTCAACAATTTTGAAATGGAGGTAACAATAATATTTGCTTCAAAGGGTTGTGATGAGGAGTAAGGAATAGAATCCATGCCAGCTGCATGACAGTGACTTGCCCTTAGCAAGTCCTCAGTGAGTTGTTACTGTCACCAGTATATATCACCAACTCCATATTCTGACCAGTAGCGAGGATGATTTTATCACTCAATTCTAGCAATGCTTCCATACCGGCTGAAGGCTTTCTTGAGGCCTTTCAGACTTCTTCCATAGATGCTTAATGTATGTTACCTATTTTTTAGATTGTCTTATGTGGTTCAGCAGTGTATATGGGTGTATATTATTAAGTCTGCATCCCCCCTTTCCATTTTTCACATTTGATTCATAACTTCATTACGTATGTAATGAGCACCTTCCTTCTCTGTACATAGTTTTGTGCTTATATCTGATCATATATATATATATATAGTTGTGAACGACTGCACAATAGCTATCCCCACAGAGCTTATGGTTTGGGGTGGAGGAATAGACTGTAAACAATTGTACTTTATTTATGGTTGTGTAGTAAGTAATAAAAATGAATATCTAGTACTATGAGTGAGTAAAAGAGGCAGACAATGTGGAAGTCTGTAGGGTGAATAGGTCTTAGGGAGGCATTTAGACAGAAAACTTTGGTTTTTAAAAAAATTTTTTTGTTTATGTTTGAGAGTGAGAGAGAGAATGAGTGGGGGAGGAACAGAGAGAGAGGGAAACACAGAATCTGAACAGGCTCCAGCCTCTGAGCTGTCAGCACAGAGCATGATGTAAAGTACGAACCCACAACCTGAGCTGAAGTTGGACACTCAACCGACTGAACCACCCAGGCGCCCCAAAAGCTGGGTGTTTTGAAGAGACCCTGCAGAAGTACAGGGAGGGAAAAACACTCTAGGAATGGATAGAAATTCATTATGGCTGAAGCAAGTAGATGTTGGGGGTGGTAACTGGAGAGGAAGGAGCCTAGATTATGAATTTTTAGGCTTGCTAAGTTTTCTGAAGGTTATTGGAAGATTATAAGCATAAAATGCTGTGGCTGAATATTTTAAAGGGTCATTTTAGCACTCATGAAGAATAGGTTGAGGGAAGAAGATGAGGAAGAGAGCTATTTGGGATAGAGGGTGACTTGTAATGAGGTGGGAAGAGTAGGGATAGAGAGAGATCTGAGAGATGCACGGAAGGCAGAGTGAAGAATCTGGCTTTGTAGTTGGCATGTTGGCAGAGGTGGGAACAGGTGCACAGCCCTGACTGAAATGATGGACTGCACTGTAGAGTGTTTAGGAAGAATATACCTCTGCTCTGTGTTTCTCCTTTCCTCTGACACTACTACACATTCCAAATACGTCTCCACCAAATATATGGGGCTTTTCCCTACACTAGGCATATGTCTGGCATATTCCACACTAGTGGAATATCCCACAATTAATTTCTGACACCAGCCAGAGTCAGCACAGACCCTACAGGTTAAGGGCTCAATTCTGCAAGTCTTTCCCCTACATCAGACACCAAACGCAAGGAGTGGGTCCCCAGGTTACCTACAACTTCTTTCCAGTTTGGTGTAATTCACAGGTTCCCCGTAGTTCCCCTCCTTGGATTTGGTCATTTGGTAGAATAGCTCCCAGAACTCAGTGACATACTTATTTACATTTACCTGTTTAGTGTATAATAAAGGATATGATAAAGGCATGGATGAACAGGTTAGATAAAGAGAAACAGGGCAAAATCTGAAGGGCCCTGATTGCAAAGCTTCTTTCCCCATGGAGTGGGGTTGTGTCACCCTCCCGGCTTGGGGGTTGTGTTCACTGACTTGGAAGTTCTTCCAAACCCTATACTTCTGGTATTTGTATGGAGGCTTCATCATGTAGACATGTTCAATCTTTGACTCAGTCTCTAGGCCCTCTTTTCTCTCTTGAAGATAGGGGTTGCGGCTGAAAGTTTCAAGTTGCTAATAATGGCCTGGTGTTTTTGGTGACCAGACCCCATTCAGGAGCTGTTCATTAGACTACCAAGGAATGCCTGATGGGGAGTCGGGGGGAGGGAAGACACTCATATGATCTAGGACATTTAGGACCTCTGTGTCAGGAACCAGTGTTAAAGACCAAAAATTAGAGCAAAAGATACTCCTAGTACTCTTATCAATTGGGAAATTACAAGAGTTAGAGCAGGTCTGTGGCAGGAACCATATACTTTTTTTTTTTTTAATTTTTTTTTAAAATTTTTTTAATGTTTTATGTATTTCTAGGAGAGAGGGAGACAGCATGAGCAGGGGAGGGTCAGAGAGAGAGGGAGTCACAGACTCTGAAACAGGCTCTAGGCTCTGAGCTGGCAGTCAGCACAGAGCCCGACGCGGGGCTTGAACCCACGAACTGTGAGATCATGACTTAAGCGAAAGTCGGACGCTTAACTGACTAAGCCACCCAGGCACCCCACCAAATGTATATTTCTTATTATAAATCACAACATCACAAAGAGAGAAGTGGAAAGAAGACCCTAAGTCATGATTAGAATAGAATATATTCCTATATCAAATATGTTAAATAATAAGGCCATCAAATACAAGGAATTCATATAGTTGTATGTTGTGAGGGTTGTCTATGTTAATCAGAATTGAAGTATTCTTGTTTCTTGTTGTTTTGATAGGTACAGTGTTCTTCATTTACAGTAATCCCAGAAACTACTTAGGTCAACTAAATTAATCACCTTTTTAAAAAAGTTTATTTACTTGGAGAGAGAGCAAGAGCAAATTGGGAAGGTCAGAGAGAGAGGGAGAGAGAGACTCTGTGTGGACAGCAGAGCTCAAATTCATGAATGATGATCTCGTGATCCTATGCAATGTGAGATTATGACCCGAGCTGAAATTGAGTTGGATGCTTAACTGACTGAGCCACCCAAATGCCCTTAAATTAATCACTTTTTAATTGAAACCTGGAATAGCCTGTCTCAGTTCTTTGGTATAAATTGATTGATTAGAATGTTTGCATCTGAAATTAAGCTAAAACCACTGCATTTTGTACATAAGATACTGATCATGCATCTGTACCAGTATCTCAAATACTTTATTTTTTGTTTAGTTTTATTCTTTTTCAGTGTGAATCTAAGCATCAGACTAAATGTAGTGTAGGTGTGAATGAAGGCAAAATAAAATACCACGTAATTTAGTCTAGTTTTCTTATATACATTGTGTTCATTTCAGCATATTATGATTGAACTCGATTTGCACATGAATTATTCATTTTTGTTCATTGCCTTGAGGTTCCTATCTGATTGAGAATTAAGTGTTCAAAATTCTGTTCAGTGTATTGAAAAATACTCACTTTTAATGTTCACATAATGTACACATGTATGTATACTTGAATGTTTAAAAAAAATTAAAAATACTTTTATTGTGAAAAACTTTGAGCATTAGACCATGCTGGCACTTTAACCAGTATTTTGTTGTTTTATTTTGGACTTTCTTTCTTAACTTTCTACAACATAATGTAATAGGGAAGACTGTGCCCCACACCTGGGAAATGATTAAAGGTCCCCATATACTTGAAATCTTGAGGTGTGTCCAAGGCTACTGTTCATGCAAAAAAGAAGTGTAGGTGAGTTGTTGTGACCTGTTTATTGACTTCATGCTATATGCCATGCCCAGGGAATGGTGAAAGATGCTCTTGCTATCTACTGGCCAAAGGACCTGTCACAGTCTGTACCACGGTTGTTTTGAGAAAGTTTAAAGGTATATGTAGGAAAGGACTAAAATAATACACCAGTTGAAGTTTCCAGTCAGACACAAGGGCATATTGCATTTATCAAACAAAAGCAATCATGAAAAAATAGGGAAACCTTAAAAATTAAGCAAAAAACAAAACGAAAAACAAAAGAGAGAGAGAGAGGTAGGGAGAAAACACAAATTATCCATATTAGTTGAGAAAGTAAATATCAGAAAAGATATTACTGGAAACCAAATTAATTAAGGGAAGTCTGGCAAAATGAGCATAACTACAAACGACAGCTTATAAAGGAGAGGAAATATGTAAGTAAGTACTGGGGCTCATCTCATGGCTAATCATAGGAGGTTTAGAAATAGAACAGATATGAGGAATAAGTACAAAATAATAGATTGCCATTTCCCCTAAGTGAAACTAAGTCTTAAATTCTTCACATTAGATGAGCCTACCACAGACTGGTGAAGATTATGAAAATAAATATTTTCAGACATATCATGGTGAAAAATTTGAATTCCAAGGACAAAAAGAAAATTCATAGAAAAATTAACACACACAAAATATAGATTATTTACAAAGAAATGAGAATTTGTTCCCTAATCTCTAACAGAGAATGCTGGAGGAGAGTGCAACATAATTTTGAGTGAAAAGAGCTACAGCCCTGGTATTCTTTAATCAGACACACTTTGCATATATAAGAAGGGAAAGAGTATATTAAATTTTTTTTAATGTTTGTTTAGTTTTGAGAGAGAGGTGGGGGGAAGGGCACAGAAAGAGAGGGACACAGAGAATCTAAACTGACTCCAAGCTCTGAGCTGTCAGCATGAAGCCAGACAGGGGGCCAAACTCATGAACCATGAGACCATGACCTGATCCGAAGTCAGACACTTAACTGACTGAGCCACCCAGGGGCCTGGAGAATGAGTACATTTTGATACATAAAAGGGTGCAAAGTATTCTACAATTGAATTGTTCCTTAAGGGGGGAAGGGGGATGAGGGGGTGGGTGAGTTGACAAAGAGGGGGGAAAAAAAAAGAGAGAGAGGACGGGAATGGTAATGAGGTACTATACCCAAACTAAAAATGTAGTAGGTCATGAATGAGAACGACATGATATAATGGCCACAAATGCTGCCCTGGACTGACGGTATTAAAATTATGTCATCAGACTTTAATGCTGATGCTTAGAGTCCAAAGTTAGGAATTAAATATATACAAACCTCAGATAAAGCCTGGAAGTCTGTATTTTTAATAAGTTACCCAGGTGACTTAATACCCAGCCATATGTGATAACCTGTAAGAGTCCAACAAATAACATAACTAAGTTATTGTTGATGATATACTCATGAAATGTTAATGTAATGGTTTAGAAAAGGTATTTAACTTATTACAAATAATACAAAGTAACTATTTTTTCTAAAACTAAAATTGGACCTTATCTCAGAAAGAGGCAATGTGTACAAGTTACAGTGAGAAGTGGAGTGTAGGGTAAAGGGATCACTGAACAAACAGAAGCCTCTAAATGCCTTGTGTTTTTTCTGGAAGAGGGAACTCAGAGTCATTTTAATTGTTGAGCACTGATATGTTGTATATGCTTGTATCCTAAGATAATATACTTATGTATTTTAAGATAACTAAGTATAGTAGAGATAAGATGAAGAGATCCTTATGCTAGAGAATGGAAAATAATAAACAAGAAGAAAAATAAATCTTTGATAATTTAAAAAAATTGGGGGGAAACCAACAAGAATATAAATAATACAAAAACTAAAATAAAGGGATAGAAAAGATGCAAGTCATAATTGAAGGAAGTTAAATCTTAATTATAAAACAGATATTCTTATATCACATTAAAAGTATAATGCAGTTACCTACTGTTTAAAAGAGTTTAAAGAAGATGGGACACAATTATCAGGTTATTCGCAATATACAACAAGCAGTGAGCATGGTTGAGCATGTGGTTAAAAAATGGTTGTCAACTCATGGAATCAATGGATTTGCAAAGATGTAAGAGCCTTCTACCACCACCACCATCACCCCTCCACCCCCCCCCAAAAAAAACAGGTTTAATTATACCAGTATCAGAGCCCACTTCAAAGTAATAAAGTACTAGGTGGCATACATGAATATTTTTGTCAAAAATCCAACCATTAAACAGGATATAGTAGCATTAAACCTTCATGCACTGAAAAACAGCCATTAAAATTCGATGAATTTGAAACTTAAAAATCCACGGAAAAATGAACACAAGTGCTACCAGTCTGGGAAATTTTACCATATTTCCTAGAATTGTATTAGAGAAATTCATTACAAATAGTGTAATGTGATTTCTTTTGACAGTTTTAAGCTCTTATTTCTTTGGTAACATAAACTTCTACATCTACTAATATCATTCCAATTTTAAATTTAAACCGATTTGGTAACTAAAAATAAACCAAAATGACAATAAAACATTTATTTGTTTACACATCTCTCCTTATCCATTTTGGTATGACCTTTTAGTTTTTTGTAGTATGTACAATCTCAGTTTTCTCATTTGAGGATCACTGATTTGAATATTATAATTAAGATTTAATTTAAAGGTCTAATGTGAAAGTTTGACATTACAAGTGTAACCTTTATGTTCTTTAAAAAGTGTTTGTGGAATGTTTATGAATATTTTTTATATAATTGACCTAAAAGAAGATTCACATTTGGAGATTTAAAAATCTCACTGATTACATTCTCTAATTAGAGAGCAGTAGAACTATAAGTTGACAAGTAGCAAAGTAGAATTACTTGGAAGTTAAAGGAAAAAAGATAACTTCTGAATGGCTCTTGGGTCAAAGAGGAAAGCCTAACTAAAATTTTGACTATCTTAAAAAAAAGTTAAAAAATACTGAAAATACTCAATATTCTAATATGTGGTCAGCTGTTTATGCATAGATCTTTTAACAAACACTGCTTTTTTAAAATATTAAAGATTGAAATTAAGTAAAAAAAATATTTAACCATGAAGTTAGAAAATAAATATTACAAAATAGGAGAAATTAGTTGAAAATATTAATAATGTAAAAATTAAAAATCAGTGAATTGTTTCATTCAAAATACATAGAATTAAAATAGTCTGTGTTTTGAAAAGACTGATAAAATCAACAGCAAAACCTTGCCATTTCTGATTCAGAAAAATGAGAAGCCCACAAATATGAAATATAAAAATATAAAATGGATGGGACCTTAGATATGTAATAAGTTTTCACAATCATCAGTGATTTTGTGGATATCTACATGCAGAGAGAATTGACAATTTTCTTGGAGAAAACATATCATATTTTTTAGGAAAAGAAAAATTCCCAATGAAATGAATAACCCGCGGGGAAAAATGAAAAATAGTGTCTTAGATTTACTCTCAGTTGGGCAAAATGCACAGAATCAGATGTCTTTGTAGTTAAGTGCAAGAAAAAAACAGACGAATATAGGGGAAAGGGAAAAGAAAGAAGGAGACAAACCATAAGAGACTCTTAACAATAAAGAACAAACTGAGGGTTGATGGAGGAGACGTGGTCAGGGGATGGGCTAAATGGGTGATGGGTAAAGAAGGGAACTTGTGATGAGCACTGGGTATTGTATATAAGTGATGAATCAAAATTCTACTCTTGAAATCAATATTACATTTTATGTTAACTAGAATTTATTTTTATTTTTTAAAAATGTTTTATTTATTTCTGAGAGGGAGAGAAAGAGACAGCGTGAACAGGGGAAGGTCAGAGATACAGAATCTGAACCCGACTCCAGGCTCTGAGCTGGCTGTCAGCACAGAGCCCGATGCAGGGCTCGAACTCACAAGCCATGAGATCATGACCTGAGCTGAAGTTGGACGCTTAACTGATTGAGCCACCGAGGCGCCCCAACGTTAACTAGAATTTAACTAAAAACTTGAAACAGAAAGAACCAGTTCAAGAACCAAATCATCACCAAGTAATTTAAATATTTCAATTTTAAAACTAACTAAAAGAGAACATGTTCTTATCTCGTGTAAAGATTATATTTTGAGAGGCAAACATAAATATATTATTTGAGAAAGCCTGCACCAGGTAACAACAAAAAAATGTAGACCATTTTCCTTATGATTGCTGATATAAATGCTGGTGAATAAATGTCAGCATTACGTTGAGATAGAAACTTTCAAATGCATTTATTTTAAAAATCTGTGAAGAGGTCAATATTCAGAAGTATATTAATGTAATTCATTAGGATCCATTAAAAAGATAAATATTCCATATTATTATTTTGACAGATGTTAAAAGACTTTCGATAAAATTGAATAGTCAGTCCCCAATAAAGCTCTTAGTAAAATAGAGAAAATAAAGTAAAATGTCTTAACAAGATTATAATTGAGGATATGTATGAAAAATGGTAGTAAACATGACACTAAAAGCATTCCTGTTCATAGTCATAAAGGGACAGAAATGCCCCTTATCAGTGCTTAGTCAATAATGCTGTGAAGGTTGTAGAAGGTAAAAGGGAATCAACATTAAGAATTAATAATGAGAGGGGCGCCTGGGTGGCTCAGTCAGTTAAGCGTCTGATTTCGGTTCAGGTCATGATCTCACAGGTTCGTGAGTTTGAGCCCCACATCGGGCTCTGTTCTGACAGTCTGGAGCCTGCTTCAGATTCTGTTTTCCTCTCTCTCTCTATTCCTCCCCTGCTCACGCTCTGTCTCTCAAAAATAAATCAACATTAAAAATATACAAAAAAGCTGGGGTGCCTGGGTGGCTCAGTCGGTTAAGCGTCCGACTTCGGTTCAGGTCATGATCTCACGGCTTGTGGGTTCGAGCTCCTCATCGGGCTCTGTGCTGACAGCTGGCTCGGAGCCTGGAGCCTGCTTCAGAGTCTGTGTCTCCCTCTCTCTCAGACTCTCCCCTGCTCATGCTGTCTCTCTCTCTCAGAAAATAAATAAAATATTTTTAAAAATATATAAAAAAAGCACCCAAAGAATTAAGAATGGGAAGGGACATATTATTTTTAGATTTTATTTGCATTGTACAGCAAAAGTTTTACAGTTACTTATAAACTTTTAAAACTGATGAGTTTTATAACATAGTTAGATAACAGATCAACAAAACCAATAGCTTATAATCAGAAATGTGAAGGAGATTACTATTATATACATAGGAAAAACAAATAAATAGAAATAAGGTTAACATGAAATTGTCAAGACCTACATGAAGAAGAGTAATACCATTTATTAAATAATATAAAAAAATGCCTGAATGACATATAAAGTGCACCATCTTCTTTTTTTAAAATTCTTTTCATGTATATTTATTTTTGAGAGAGAGAGAGAGAGAGAGAGAGTGAGAGTGGGGATGGGATGAGAGAAACGGAGATACAGAATCTGAAGCAGACTCCAGGCTCTGAGCTGTCAGCACAAAGTCTGACGTGGGGCTCAAACCCATGAGTTGTGAGATCATGACCTGAGCAGAAGTCAGATGCTTATTAACCTCCTGAGCCACCCAGGCATCCCTAAGAGCATACATGTTTTTAAAATCAAAAGATCTGTCATTCTAAGGATGTCAGTTGTGTGCAAATTAATACATAAATTTATTGATGTCCAAATAATCTCACCAGTGTTTTTTAAAATTTATTTTTGTACTTAGATTTAGGGCAGGCAAAAACTTAAACAATGAGTCAAAATTTGATCTAGAGGAAAAGTGGCTAGAAAAGTATAGGATATTTAGAAGTGGAACATTGTGGGAGACAGGATGTAGGACTTTATTAGATATAAAAGTGACTTAAGGTGCTAAATAGTTAAAAACGACTGTATTATAAAAATTGTGCAGATATAGATTAATAGAAGCAGAATAAATTATAGTTAGAAATTTAAGAGTTAATTAAATGTCAAATAAAACAACAACAACAAATCCTGGGTTAGGTTAAAGGAAATAGAATGGGAAAGGAAGAGGCAAATAAGTGAGATTGTCAATATGAGCAAAGGTCTTGGTTACTGATTTGCATATAGCAGCCAAAAGAAACAAATAACAAAGTTTGAACTTTGAAGCTTATATGACAGGTATCCTGGGGACTGCACATCAGAATGACTGTCAATGGTCTGTATATTGGTAGATTGTGCTGTTAGGCATCATGAAAATTATTGGTTTGTTTGGATGTCTAAATTGGGGCTTTCAGTTAATCAGAATGGTGGTTAAAATTCTCAATGCTTAGCATTAAAACAAAAGAGAACACAAATACAGTTGAGTACTTTGCCAGACTCATCACATATGATGGGCTAAGGGTTCCTAATGGGATGCCATGATCAACTGAGCAAACAGACCATTTGGCTTGAACAGAAATGTCAACATAGGCATACTCTACTAACTTGCTGATTAGGGATGGTACTAGCTTGCTGATGGATGTCAGCCAAGACATGGAATGGTTGGAAGCCAGTGCAACAGAGCCTTCGGGGAACCTGAATGATCAATTAGTTTTCATCCTATCACCTAATTTACCTGTATTAGAGTTTATCTACAAATTTAAATGCTCCTTCTTTAAAGTTTCCGTATAACTTAATTTAGATTTTTTAAAAGTTTATTTACTTATTTTGAGAAACATAGAGAATGCAAGCTGGGAGGGGCCAAGGGAGGGGGAGAAGGAGAGAGAGAGAAAGAAAGAGAGAGAGAGAGAGAGTCCTTAGCAAACTCCATGCTGTCAGCACAGAGCCTGGTGTGGGATTCAATCCCAGGAAATGTGAAATCATGACTTGAGTTGAAATCAAAGGTTAGATTCTCAATCAACTGAGCCATGCAGGTGCCCCTCATTTAGACTCTTATTACAATGATGGTTTATTCATCTTGAGCAGAACTTTTTGTAGGATATAGAGCTATTAATGTCTATCAAGTGATAGTTTTAATCTTCTTGGGAGGTAGATCAGTGTGAACAAAGGTTTGAAGTTTGGATGTGCCATGGCAGGAAAGTTTAGGAATGGAATAAAAGAAAAAAGTCTTTACAAGTTCAAAGCCCAACCCAGGTGCTTACTTCCTGAGAGAATTTGGTCTGAGTTGAACCCTGGTTTGCATTTGTTAGACATAATAATAGTTTTATCATAGGGTTCATATAAGATGTAAATGTAATTATGCATATTCGATATATAACATGGAATCTGCAGAAATAATTTCTCAATAAGGGTAGCTCATTATTTTCTTTTATTATGAAATAAACTTTGAGAGTCAACTGGAAATGTGCAGATCTTAAGGGGAAAATGTCTGTACATCTTGACTACATTTGGCTAGAACTATCTGCCACGAGGTAAGAAAATGTCATTGAACCTAAATTTGTTTGGTGAATAGTTGTGTAGAGGACCAATAAAGTCTACATTCTTTTGGTTTTACTTTTTAGGGTAGAAGAGTGCAATGACTTGGTTATTCTAGAATATACTAGACTGTTTCCCCTATAAATATGGATTGTCATTTTTTAAAATTTATAAAGTACTGAACAGGTCATTAAAAGTACCTTCCAAGTTTATTGTCCTGTTTAGGAAATCTTACAATGTTAATATCCTAAACTTCCGCTGATGGCTTACTTTTTCTCTGGAGCCTTCAATTTGTGTGTGTGAGATTTCTTGCATAGGCTACCCTAACTTGACATTGAAAATTTTTTTTAAGTTTCTATTTTTTATTTTTGACAGACAGAGGGAGAGAGAGAGTGAGCGAGCTGGGAGGGGCAGAGAGAGGGGGAGATGCAGAATGTGAAGCAGGCTCTAGGCTCTGAGCTGTCAGCACAGAACCTGACATGTGGAATTCGAACTCACAAACTACAAGATCATGACCTTGGCCGAAATCAGACGCTTAACTAACTGACTGAGCCACCCAGGTGCACCAGCTTGACATTTTAAACACAGAAATCTCTAATTCTTCAAGACCTGGTTTACAGTCTTCCCCCTTAGCAAAGTAATTTTCCTTGACTTCAGCCAGGAGTAAGTTCTCAAATTCTGTAGCACTTTGGACTTCTATTGTAACATGAATTTCAAATGGACTGTATTGTATATGTTTGTATGTAAATCTCTTTTTATCTTACTAGATTGTAAATTCCTTCAGAGAAAGGTGAATATCAATTTAAGAATATGGGGAAGGGTGGGATGCCTGGGTGGCTCAGTTAAATGTCAGACTCTTGATTTTTGCTCAGGTCATGATCTCATGATTTGTGAGATTGGGCCCCAAGTAGAGCTCTATGGTGAAAGTGCAGAGCCTGCTTGTAATTGATTCTCTCCCTCTCCCCACTCTCTCACTAAATAAATAAATAAATAAATAAATAAATAAAAGAACACCAGCAAGGGTTTGAAGCAGTGGCTCCTGAATGCCATACTGATTAGCTTGAGTAGTGCTTGATACCAAATGATGTATCTCACTAACCATTGTTTAATGAACCAGAGATGGCTGGCTCCCTGCTGCTTTAAGAAGTGGCTTGTGGAGATCTCTGGCTAACAGCTGTGCTCAGTACTTTGTAGTTGTGCTGACCAGTCAGGCCATACAGAAGAACTGATCAGAAAGTGGACTGGATGAAACTGGAAGGCATAAAGAGAAGGCAGTTCTCAGATACCATGAGCAAGCAGAGAGTATGGCCTAGAGTCAACATAAAGAATGTAGTTACTAGAGGCAAAGGAAGATAATTGGCCCTCTTTACCAACTTGTTTATCTGTACAGTAAACCTTATTAACTGAAGCGACCTGAAAATGTGGCTTATTCCTTATATATGGAAATAAGGCACTTAACTAATGCAGCATCATTTTGTAATTGCTGTGATAGAAATGCTTCTCTTTTATGTTGAGTTTAAAAATGCCTCTCTGTAGCTTCCTTGTAAAAGTATTTGCTGTGCTTTCCAAAATCCTGCAGAACATGCACTAACTCTCTGGCCAGTGACAGCCTTCTGGAATAGATATATCTTTTCATAAATGGGGGAAATTCTGTTTTCTATAGAAAACATCAGTAAGGACTTCATATGTTTCATCTTTTACTACTATCCCCAATAAGAAATGGTAGAGCATAACTAAAGAATATAAAACTTACTTTAAAAATATTTTTTAAATTGTTATTTATTTTCGAGAGATAGAGCACAAGCTGGGGAGGGGCAGAAAGAGAGGGAGACACACAATCCAAAGCAGGCTTTAGGCTCTGAGCTGTTAGAACAGCTGAGCCAAAGTCGGGTGCTCAACTCACTGTGCCACCCACTGAACTCAACCGACTGAGTGCCCCTATAAAATTTACTTATTAATGGAGTTTTGCTAAGTAGAATATTCATAATACTACTTGGTGGGACCATGGTTATTTAGTGTGGCATATTTAAGATTCACTTTTGTTTTAATAGTTACATACCTATTATAATGTATATTAGGAAAATAGACCTACCATGATTTGCCATGGTTTCTTTGATTCTCTTGGTTATGACAAATAGAAAGTAAGCATTTAAATGTAAAATCTTAAGCAACTCCTGGGTGGCTCAATAGGTCGAGCGTTGAGCTCTTGATTTCTGCCCAGGTCATGATCTCATGGTTTGTAGGTTTGAATCCTGTTTCATGCTCTGTGCCAACAGCGGGGAGCCTGCTTGGGATTCTCTCTCTTCCTCTCTCCGTGTCCCTCCCCTGCTCATGCTCACTATCTCTCTCAAAAAATAAATGAATAGGCATTAAAAAAACAAATTTAAAATACTAAGTACATAAACAGTTTTGGTGATGTACTCATATGGCCAAAATGATGGAGGATATTTACTAATGACTGTAATTAGTATAAGACTTTAAAGAAAAAGTGTTACAAGATTAGCATGATATACCACAGGCAAACTGGACCAAGATTATCACCTTTGTTTTTGCTTTCTACATTTATTGGGTATATTTAAAAATATTTTATATACATTGGAAGATGTATATTTAAGAGTCATTTTAAATGTGGGGCACCTATGTGGCTCAGTTGTTTAAGTGTCCAACTTTGGCAGAGGACCCCAGGTTGGTCATCATTGTCTAGCAAAGTTGACACATAAAAGGTAACCACCACATATGCCATACTTTCTTTTTCTATCAAAATGATTTTTCTTTTTACATTTTTTGCCTTATGTGTCTTTACTTGACATTCCTAAACTTTAATACACTTAAAGCCCTAGCTCATTTTCTTCTTCTGTTTACTTCAGCCAGGAATGATATAACTAAGACCTATGACATTCTGTAGGAGGATGTACCAGTTTTATAGCATGCATTTCATGCTGCCAGGTATTGAATGTATTTGTGTAAGGCTTTTAAACTGTATGAGAGCTTTGAGTTTCTCAAGGGCCACGGTGGTAACTCACAGATTCTTGCATTTACTATATAATACATGTCTCTGTACAAGGTGCTTACAATTTTTTGATTTCTGAAGTAGCAGGGTACTATTCTAAGTCATTCTTACCCTTAAGGAATTCTAGCGTACAGTGGGAGTGGAATATAGCATAGTGTTTCAAAAAATTTGGTAGGCATTCTATCACAGAATATCATGTTTGTATTAATAGATGCATACTAATTTTAATATGATTTAGACAAGTATAATTAACATCAAACTAATAAATATTAAGGTATTAACTTGTAGGATGTGGTTAAAACAGAACTGTGTTATGATTGAATCAATTAAGTGAGAGAGGGTCAGTATATACATACAGCACTATAATGAAGTAGTAAGTAAAGGAATTAGGTTTGTGAAATATTAATGTCATGTAATCCTAGACTGAAAATGATGAGATCTAAAATTATTTAGCTCCCTCACACTGTGTAAGCTGAGTCATTTTACTTTTCTCGTCCTCTGTATTTCTTTTTTACATAGCACTTGATCAATTTATCTTCCAACTCAAAAATTAATTTGTTGCCTAGATCCCTTTAAATACACAACGCAGATCACAATACAGATGGTGCCTGCAGGGAGAACATCTCCGATTGGTAGACTAACCCCAAATAGGCTATGTGCATATGAATGAAACAGTTCCAAAAATTTTGCTAACAGCAGGCACAGGACATTCTTTAGCCTCGAACTGAGCAAGTAGATTTATGATCTCATCTTACTTATTCTGTGACATTCCTGTAAATGAATGTCCCTGATCTTCCTGCCGTCCTACTCATATTTCTAATGTGCTCATAGTACTCCAAGGTAATCATGATCATTTGCAATTATAAATGTCCTGTTATCAATTAATTTGCAGTTCACCAGTAACCATCTGATTATCTCTAACAAAGCTGCAAAGGCATGGTAATTACATTGAAAGTAATTATCATGTAATTGCACATAATTATTTGTACCTTATTAAGTGCTCACATGATTAAAATATTTCTGGTCAAATACAAATTATCCATGGGGCTAATTTTTTTTTATGGGGGGGGATAAGAAAGTTTTCTTCCTCATTTTCTCTTTTGTAGATAAAGATGAGCTGTCAAACTGACATTTCCATATTACCCTAAATAGGATGAGCTGGTAAGGAGAGGGGAAAGTGAGATTTTATTAATAGGATTCTTCATACATCCAATGAAGTTGAGATAATAAACTTCAACTTTCAGCATGGATGAATGCTTTCCCTCCTGTAACTATAACAAAAAATATTACCCTATTAAGAGTATACACTATGAATGTCATCGAGGACAATGTGTTTTTCATGTCCAACACCTCCATTAGCAATTTTACACTGAACTTTTTTCGCAATATTTTTTCTTTAGAAGGTTTAATATTCATCTACTCATACTCAATTTTTTTTTAATTTTCAAAAGCTTTATTTGTTGAAGTTTATTTGTTTATTTTGAGAGAGGGGATGGTCAAAGAGAGGGAGAGAGAATCTGAAGCAGGTTCCACACTGTCAACGCAGAGCCTGTCATGGGGCTCGAACTCATGAACATTGAGCTCATGGCCTGAGCTGAAGTCAAGAGTGGGACATTAATGGACTTAACCACCTACACGCACCTCAAAAGCTTTATTTAGAATGGGGTGAGCTGTATGTATGATTATAAAAGCAGTTCCTAAATATTTTCATTTACCCATACATAAAGATCAACTATATACATAGTATATAGTATATAAAATATATAATATATACAGATCAAATACACATATTGGTATGGTCCTTTAGAAATAATATGTGAGCCACATATCCAATTTAAATTTTTCTTGCCATCACATAAAAAAGCAGCAAGAAGCAGGTAAAATTAATTTTAGTCATATATTTTATTTAAAACAATCATTAACTGAAAGATCTTCAGTGTAAAAATTATTAATGAATTGTTACATTTTTGTGGCAAGTCTTTGAAATCTGATGTGCATTTTACAGCACATTACAGTTCAGATTAGTCACATTTTTTAAATGACAGAGTATGACTTCCATGACTAGGTCATTAAAAACACAGTAGCTTTTGCATTGCTCTTTCTTGGATCACTTGCTCTAGAGGAAGCCAGAGGCCATGTGGAGCCTTAAGGATGCCCAGGCAGCCTCCTGGAAATGTTCACATGACAAAGAGCTAAGACATATCACCAAAGCCAACATTAAGTTGCTGGTCATGTGAGTGAATCATCTTGGAGGCAGATCCTCGTCTAAGTCAGGTGCCTCTCTGGATGACATCTTGACTGCAGCCTCCAGAACCACCCAGCTAAGCTGTTCCCAAATTTCTGACCCCCAAATTATGTGAATTAATAAATGTTTATTATCGTTTTAAGCCCCCTGCCTCAATTTATCTACATTTCTGTTGCTCAATAGGCATATATAGCTTGTGGCTATTGAATTGTGTTGGTATATTGATTATATTGATCATGTCTATATGATAGAAATAAGAGTCATAATGTATAGTTTGCTTTCTAGTTCATAAGTTTTCTGTTAGTTTGTATTCATAATCTGGTAAAAAATATGCTTAGCCTAAATAAACCCCTACTTTTTATATTAAAAAGTTTGCTAGAAGGATAGGAACAAAACCAACATTTATGAAGTGTTTTATTAGCTCATATGTGATGCTGAGTAAATTTATATTTATTACTTAACTTAATCCTCATATAGACCAAAAAGTTGTGTATCCTTACACTGCAGAGGAGAAAAATGAGGCTCAGAAAGTTTCACCTTATCAAAGTTGTATAGTGAATAGTGAGCTATGATCCAAGCTTAGCTCTCTTTGACAACAAATTTTGTCTCCTGCTTTTTAAATATGAAACACATATTTTGGGTCCACTTGCTTATTTGCTAGTCCTAGCAAGAGGATTTTGAATGACCCCGGCTTCCCTAAATATTGTGTAACAGGCTTGATTAGAAAGGAGTTTTTATAATTTGATTGTTAGGGTTACTCTTGACCTTCTTATCCATTGAATTAAGTTCCCAATTCACTCTCTTGAATTGGACTCTCCTGATAGCTAGGCCTGGCAAACTTATCTCAAATACAGCATAAATTGTCTTTTGATGGCATTTTAACTGAAAGTTTGTTGACTATCACACACAGTTATAGAAAGCCTACCTTTGGGGATAACTCAGTGACTGACAGCAATGCCTTAGCAACCATCTGATTGTAGTTGTAGAGGAAATTTACCTTGGATTGAAGAATCACATGCCATTGTGATTGACAGAGTCTGTAAGACAATCAAGGTCAAACCCAGAGTGAATTGAGTATGTGGCTATAAGCATTGACAGATAAGTCATGTGTCAAATATTGCCTAGCCATCTGGTTACTGCTCATGATTAGGCTGGACTCATTGTGTTAACATTTTATTGAGGGCAACTACATGGGAAAATTGTTTGTTTTCAGTTTATCGGTGAAACATGTTTTATCTGCAACACAAAATGGTTCTGCTTAAAGTGAACCTGAAAATCCATGGGCTGTAATGACTCCAGCATGACCTTCACAAAAGTTTTATTTGGCAAATTGTCAAAACTATGTTATAAATTGCTTTTTCATTGTTTTTGATGCATTATTCAAAAAAATAGATTGCATGCTGAAAATGGCACTCATGAATTGGTGCATAATGTTTTAAATAGTAATAGAAAACAAACTTGGCCATCCCAGGGGTTTAGAAACCCCAGAATGTTTACAAACTATTAGCTAATCCATATATTACATGGGGAGTAAAATGTGATGGGATGTCACTACTAAGTCATGCATAAAGGGATGGGTGACTTGTGTGAAATTCGACAATTCATATTCAACAGAAAGTGTCAAACATCCTAAAACTCCACCTGCAAAATAGTTGGTTTATTTTTGAGGAAAAAAAATTAAAAACCAAGGAGATGAAATCAAACGTCTCTTGGCAT
Organism: Hyaena hyaena; assembly: GCF_003009895.1. Lineage (NCBI taxonomy): Eukaryota > Metazoa > Chordata > Mammalia > Carnivora > Hyaenidae > Hyaena > Hyaena hyaena. The sequence goes on from NW_024082441.1 coordinate 181,625, forward strand.
TTTATACTTAGAATGGGGTTCCCAGTCTACTGATTATTACTTCAGTGTTATTTCCTTTTATAACTTTGCCGTCTTTGTAAATTATTAAGTTTCAAATACAGTGGCTGATTGGCTTAAAATTAATGATAGAAAAGCTAAAGTTGCCTTTAATCACTCATGGATTAGTAATTATCATTCTGTTTTTAACTACCATATTGTTCTTCTAACTGGACTATCCAAAAAAACCCCCAAATCGTCCTGTTGACCGCAGGTTGAGTGAACAGATGTGGGCCAATCAAACATAAATTTTCAGGGAAGATAACAATAGCACCAGTTTTGGTGATTTGGTAGCTATATTTCCATATACAAAATAGAACATTACATAAGCAAGTAATATCAACCAATTTTATTTGGTGTTCTGTAGGTCATTGCTCGTTTCTCTGCAAGAATAGGTATTAAATGCCTCTAGGCATTTACAGTAACCACAGCAAATCCATTCGAACAATGAACAGGTTCTTGAGAAAACAATAAGAGAGAACCAATAGGTTCTAGCAAAGTGTAATTTTATCATCAATTACATGATGTTCCACTATGTTTACACTTAATGCTCCAGCATATTTGGGACACTGCTGCTGAGGCTGGAATCTCAGCCAGTGCACTGCCCTAGCCGGTGCCTATGGTAGGATGCAGTGAGTGGTAGCTGTTTGTAACTGGAAAATCAATTTCATCAACTGTACTTTTCTTTTTCTTTACTTAGCTTCATCTATCTCTTTATCTACCTACCCCCCTATCTATATACCTACCTACCTACCTACCTACTTACTTACCTACCTCCCTACCTGCCTTACCTACCTACCTCTCTATTGGTTGTTATTTACTCAAAGGCAACACTATAAATAAATTCAAAATAACATTAAACAGAGGCAATATTAAGTTGTTAATCGTCTTTAATAAAGTGTGGAGATCCAACATTAGTTGTATCTTGTGTATACCTTTATGACTGCATAGGAGATCCCAAGTTTTTATTAATGAACAGCCAGTATGTAATATCTACCATCTATATGCATTATGAACTATCTGAATTAGTGTTTAAATTTATTGGGTAGCCAGCCAATAAAGCTACTGAATATGCACTTCATTGTATATATTATGAATTCTCTGAATTGGTGTTTAAAATTATGGGTCAATCAGCCAAAAGGCTATTGAATATGTAACTCATTATAACATTAGTAGAACCAAATATGTCTTCCTATAATCCAATTATTGGTGATTTGGGAGCTATTTTCCAAGCAAAATTTCCCCATAAGTTTGTTTTTGTCTTGGTTGAGAACTGGCACTTTAAAGATAAAGCCACTAACCCAGCATGTGTTTTTCTTTTTTTCCCTTCTGAATAATTTTGTTCAACTTAAAATGACTGTTCCTAACAGCAGGTGCTTTCTTCTTTGTTTTGAATTATACTGAACTTGCTTTTGGTGTTCACAAATACTGAAAAGCCAACTATAAAAATGCTGGATAAAAAAAGCTATATACATATGGTTGGGAGATAATATTTTAGCTCTGATTCACATATTCTGAAGAAGTGAGTTTAGTAACTCATATTACACATTCCATCTTTCAGGAAATCTTTGGATCTACTTTCTACTTTCTACTTTGTCAGCCTTAGAGCTGTATGAAAATTGTGATTTTTAACTTCCTAAAATTCATTATATTTTATGAGCTTTGGACATCTTCAGCTGAGATATCCAGTGGATTCTGTTGTCAGAGCCAGGTAAATTTTGTCACCAAAAAATAGAGGAATATAGGAAAATATAGGAAATTTGCATCTACTCATGTCTTTTCTTGACTCCTAGAAGTGAATCCAAAGAAACAGACTTTTGTTGACTTAGTTTCTTTCATTTTAATTTTGTTCTATACTAATTCCATGGTGTATGTTTGTTTGTTTGGGGTTTATTTTTGGCCTGATAGGTTATTCTTCATTAGTGACAAGAATGGGAATTTTGTTTTATGGTCTGACCATTTGGCAGTCTCTGTAAGTGAATTAGCAGTTTATAGAGATCTGTTCTCCATTGGGTGAAAGATGATAGTCTGGTTTATTAGTCTTTAACTATTTGTGTTCTTATCAATTTTGAGTCTAAATTAATTTTTTCCCACTCAGAAGGAGAGTATCTCTTTGATATCTGGACTGTATATAACTGGAAATAATGACTATGCAACTAAAATTTTGGATGGAATGTCCTATTTAAGAATGATGCTCACTGAATCAGCCCAAGCTACTGAGATTATATAAACCTGGACTATAAATGTAGTAAAGACACTACTCTCTCATTAAAAGAAACCAGTATAATTGGGGAGAAGATTTTTGGAAGGAGAAACTGAGACCATCCTCTTAAGGGAACAAGCAGTTGAAATACATTTTGTCCACATGGACTGAAAATTTTCACAAAAAGCTATTTCTATCACAGGAGAAAATGGAGGAGGACTTTTCAAGGATACTTGAAGTGATATTCTCAAAAAACAGAGCCCAGAACAGAAGCAGGAAGAAGTGTGGTATCTTCCATTTTGGATAGCAGCTAGTGGGGCTAGAATGGGGACACAGATTTCTTGGGAGGCATGGAAAGAGGATCCTTAAGCAAGGTTGACTTTTCATTTTTTTAGGACATAAATCCCTGTTTCTGAACTGCCTGATCCTGCTCGAAAAATCCAGGCCCTTAGAATGTGCTTAAAGGTTGTGGAATGTGGCAGTTGTCACTTTGCTTTGGTTAAGGGAGGAGGAAGGTCTGTAATTACAGGATTGTTCAGTTGTGGGCTCTGCCTGAGCCTGGAGTTCTTTGATGTGTTGTCTGTGCTCTCTTGCCTGAAGTATATGCCTTAGATGCAGTCTCTTCTCCTGGATCTAGCCCATGATTGATGTGTGCTCCAGGCCTTCAGTGTCCATACTACCCAAAAGCCAACTCTGTTTTAAACAGAGCCTGAGCTCTGCTCAGAGGCTGATACTGACTTGGCATTCTGCTGGGAACATTGCTGACTTTTTCCCTTTTCTTGGATGAACCCACTGAGACAAATGACTCTTCCTTTCTTTGAATTGTTTTTTGAGGAGCCTGTACCCTTTTGGGGAAGGTACTGTGATATCTCACTCAGCAGGTCTCTGTTGTTCCTTTCTTTTTGCAGAGTGGCTCTTTCTTTCTGGTGTGGAAGGCCCCCAAATCTGTATTTTCTCTGGATTCTCTACTTGTTTGGGACTGCCAGTGTACTATTCTATTTTCTTTTTTTTATAAAATATTTTTATAGTTTATTTATTTTTTAAGAGAGAGAAAGAGAGAGAGATCGAGAGAGCATGAGTGGGGGAGGGGCAGAGAGAGAGGGAGACACAGAATCTGAAACAGGCTCCAGGCTCTGAGCTGTCAGCACAGAGCCTGATGTGCGGCTCGAACCCACGATCTGTGAGATCTGACCTGAGCCAAAGTTGGACGCTTAACTGACTGAGCCACCCAGGCGCCCCTGTACTATTTTTTTTCATTTGAGTGTATATTAATATTCTAGATTGACCTTAGGGTCTGAAACTTAGAAGATCCATGCTCCTGCTACCCCAGGGTACTTGCCCTCCACTCCATATAGTTATATAAAACCTAGGAAGGTGATGTGCATGCTTTGGGGGTAGGGCTTTGAGCCAGTAGCAGCCAAACTGAGTCAGGGGGTACTTTGATGACTGAATTGTGAGCCTGGCTCTGAGGCGTTGCTCTGTTTTAAACTTGAACAGAGAAGAAAGATGGTGTTTAAAGCACATTTTCTCTATATTTTGGGCTACCAACAATAATGGTCATATGGGTATTCTTCAGTTATTAGAATCCTTAGATTACTTAGGTTCCCAGTTTGTATTGGGGACTTCTGAGCTGTGTGGCTCTCAGAATGTATCTCTTTCACTCTTCTTTTCTTTCTTTTTTGGCACTATAGACTCTGTAGTGATTAACTGTACTATCTTCTTGGAACTACTGGCTCTTCAAAGCACTTCCAACTTAATGTCTAATCTTCACTGTCTTAGGCATGGCTATGTGACAGCAGGAATTTTCTGAGGCACAGTTCCTATTCTTATCCCTAGGTTCACAGTCTGCTGTTGATAAACCGATAGTCATCTCTGGGATACCCTATCAGCTTCCAGACAAGTTCTACTCTGCCAGGTTTTCTCCTTGTTGCAGAGTGTGAGGGTTGGAAATGTATTTGCCGTCTTCCCTAGCCTGATGAGTTTGTGTAAGATCATTGCAAATATGAAAGTGGGACCACATCCCACAAATATGAAAGTGCTCACACACGAGAAGATGTTCCAGATATTTAAAAATTACCTGTATTCCCCAACTCAGCTATTGAGTATGTCTGCCCTTGAAACATGGGTGACTGAGTAGGAAAAGGTTGTGTGGTACAAGGCCAGATTGAGACCTTTACATCTAATACCATAATTTTGTGAATTAAAGTATCTTGAGAAGTAGGGTCCACTTTTGCCATTCATGAAAGCAAATGAATTAGGCTTGTAGCACCAAGCCTTTCTTCTAGCAAGGATCAAGGAAGACTCCCAAGATAATTCTGACTTACTGAGGGTACCAGGTTTCTGATTTTCAAGAGGGAATTCGACTTTTTAGGAGGCGGCATTGTAGAATGGCCAATAATTCTGGAAGGATGCTCACTCTCATGGATCATACCCTCATTGATCAGTCTTTCCTTCTTGCCCCAGGTATAAGTTCTAGGTGTTTTCAGGATACTGCTGGTGGAGATCTTCCTAGGGGCACTGGATAATTCCATGAGTGACTCATAAAATCCTTTGTTTAGCATCTTAAAATCCTTTTTAGCATCTGCTTCTGAGAGTGAGTCTTTATTGGATAGCTTTCTCAGCCTTTGGTAGCTTATCTTTTGGCCCCCTTTCCAAGTTATGGCCTAGACCCCTCCTTAGGTCATTTCTTAGTGGGAATTATCTATGTATTCTAAGTAAAATCTTCCTGGGTGCCTCAGTTCAGTTTTCTTGAGATCACTTTACCCTTCATAACAGAGGGCTATGAGAGTCCGTATTGGCCCGTCAGGCTTGAGACATTTTTGGTAACTACATTTAGGCTTCATTAGTGTCACAGTCTTTTCTATGGTGTGGACTGATTTCTCTCTTATTCTGTGTATCTGTTTTGAAGGTGACACAAAAGTTGCTTCTTCCATTTTTCCTTGCTTAGAACAAATCCTTCAGGAAGGACTAGCCTGTAGGCTTGGAAGTTCATGCTGTCCTATGGGACATTGAGAGCTGGAGGAGTAAAGGCTTTCTGAGATCTTTGGACCTCAGAGAGTAAGTTAAGCCTACAAATTGTATAGCTGTTTCTACCACAAATGCCATTTCAGGTATAGAATTTCATTTGGGGTGAGAGGCCACTCCTGTTTCTGTTTTTTAGGGAGGGATATACAGGCCTTGATCTGATTGAGAGAGAGGCTTGAAAGTGGGCCTGGGGCTAAATCCATGCCACACATAAGAGCAGTAGTTGAGGCTGAATTCCAGACAGGCACTGGATATGGGCCTAGATTAGGGCCAGAGGCCGCAGCTAAAAAAGCAGTTGGGATTCTTGAGACTGCATTAGGCTTTGGGTGGTGATAGATTTTTTAAAAAAATTTTTATAAATGTTTTATTTATTTCTGAGAGATAGAGACAGCGTGAGCAGGGGAGGGTCAGAGAGAGAGGGAGATACAGAATCTGAAGCAGGCTCCAGGCTCCAAGCTGGCTGTCAGCACAGAGCCTGATGCAGGGCTCAAACCCACAAATCGTGAGATCATGACCTGAGCCGAAGTCGGACGCTTAACCAACTGAGCCACCCAGGCGCCCCGGGTGGTGATAGATTTTATAGTGAACAAGACAAAGGGAAATTCTCCTGAAGAACAGTTTCTACAGACCAGGACTACAGCCAAAAAAAGCCTCCCTGTGTCTTACCAAGAGATCCTGGAAGAGCTGGTTCCATTTATGCTGCAAATTATCACCCAAGTTCCTAGGATTTTGGAGAGGCTGTTTCTGTGCATCTGCTCTTGTTTCCCTTCAACTGCTCTCGAAGAATTATGGGTCCTAGAGTATTATTCTCATCACATAGCCTTCTAAAACATCTTGCCTGAGTTGTTTTAGAAATGGACCTCCTTTATTTCCCCCCCCAAATATGCAAATACATTATTACTGTGTATCTCCAAATGGTTATTGATATCTAAGCTGAAGAGGAGGAAGTTATTGGCTTCCACATTTAGGGTATACCCAGAGAGAGCTCTGTGATGGATGGGTAGATATTACTCTTGGAGTAGAGCACAGTGTGAGAAAGTGGGATGGAACAAGTCCTATGCAGATATCCACCACTAGGCTGACATGAAAGGTGTGGAATTTGTGCAAGGTGTAGACTTCTGTCATGCCCAGAAATAATGGAATGGAAGAAGGAAATCCCCTGAGAAACTCTATAAAAAATCTCTCTGGGATGATATTTAAGAGAATGAGAAGCATGTCAGATTGATTTAAAGTGTTATGTGGTGATGTTAGAGTAAGGAGGGCTGGTGTTGTAGGATATCAGGTAAATCAATAAGTTGGGTTCATGGAGGCAGTGGATATGTGTGGGAAATGAGATCCTGACATTGAGGAGTCATGTGAATCCATTGTCTTCTTAACTCTACATTGTCCCTAAAAAGCAGGAAAAGATGGAGGGGCTGGGATCCATTTTTTCACTCTTTTCTGTCTAGGCCAGCTGGGAATCTTCATTATTCATGAAAAATACATCTTTCTCCTTTGAATTGGTGGAGCTCTCTGTTCCTTCTGTTCTTTAAAGAGGATAAAAATTCATTTTTTTAAAGTGGATAAAAATATCTTCACATGTTCCTTCTTGGCAAAACGCAAATAATGAATAACTCTCTGTAAGTGACACTCAGGTAAATGTTGACTATATAGTCTATAGTTCTCTGCTGATGAGGGGGGTAGAATCTTAGACTTAAAGAGATGAGGGGTAAGCTTTTACCCTAAATCAGAGATTTATAGAGGCTTGGCACTGCTCTCCAAAACAGTTCTAACACAAAGTCTTGGACCAGCATCACTTCCAGTGGGAAGATGAAGATGGTACTCTGGTGTCCTGCTGGTATCTTACACTTTCTTAGTAGTCCAATTCAAGGTCACAGAATCAGTGTTTCAGATTCTACCTTGGAGTCCTCTGTGAGTTCATGTGTGATCTTTGTCTGGAAGCCCTACGCTCCACTCTGACATTTGTCCTGCTCAGCCTGTTACACACACACACACACACACACACACACACACACACACACCCCTTAGTAAAATCCTCTATATATTCCACATATATCCAGGAATTATCTGGGTTAATCTTTATTCCTTGTAGTTTATAGGTTTAACTTTACCAGTTCAATAGCCTTGAATATCTGGAGTTTTCCCAGGAATTTTTAATAATCCCTAGCCTTTTACTCTGCAAGAATCTCCTCTATTTTAGAGGAGGCTTCCAGAGTAATGTGGTTGTTTTTGAGGAACACTAACCTACACATAGAACTCAATTTCCATGTCCCATTTAAGTTACCCAAAATAAATATATTTTTATATACAAAAAATCAGTAAGCAATGTAGTCTCTGTATTAAAGGTACTATAAGAGTGATAAAACTGGAGAAAGGTGTGAGTATATCCTATAGCAAATAATTTGAAAAACCTCTCTTGGTTATTGTTTGTCATTCTTGTCCTTTTTGGGCTTCTTTGCCCTGAGGTCTCTCAACACCTACCCCCCCCCCCCAACCCAGTGCCTCACTTGGTTGGTCCCTCTCTCCAAAGACCTCTCTCTACCCCCTTCAGTGTTTTAAATTTTTTCTTACAAATTCATATGAGCAATTCCCTTATTCTAAGCCCAGGTTCCATCTGGCATAAACAAACACCTTTTGATTGGGGGAGTGGCCTAGGCCATCTCTTGGATAATTAAGTCCTTTAGGAGAACAGTTGGAGTTACTTAAAGCAACATGTGGGGGTTTCTTTTGAATTACAATTGTGACTCCTTTCTCTTCGAAAGACCTACTGATTTTTCTCTTCTCCTTTGTAGCTTTTCACCAAAAACAGGTTGGCTGGCCAATATTTATACAAATAAGTAACAAGAGAAAATAATTTGGTGGTGGTGATGGTGTTTTGCCATGTGATCCAGGCATATAAGAGAATTTAAATACTTACAGCTTCATTTTTAACATGACAAACTGCTGAAATCACACACTGTACAATGTACTTGCTTTGATTTCTTCATTTTCCTCTAATTCTTTTGTACCAGCCGTGGGAGGATATCTAAATCTTTTTTGCTTCTGCAGTGAGCACTTACCACAGTTGACTGCTCCTTTATTTGGCCATTTTCTCCTGCAACAAAACTTTTTCTATAGTTCTCCATCCCCCTCCAAATACTTAGATTTCAAGCTACACTCCCTAATCTATTATCTGTTCACTGCAGGATTTCTTTCTATGTGGAGAATTCCACTTCTCCATGAATCCTAGCATCTCTGGAAGTGTGAATTATAGAATGATCTGGCCCTAACTGGTCCCAATGCTTCAAGACTCCCCTATATAAAGACAGCCTTCTAAGTTTAAAGGAGTATAAACTTCAGAAAGGTAATGTTAAGGTGATATAAAGGACTATAAAAATGACCTATCAACTTTATTGTTCAAAACTATCAATATCATAAAAGAAAAATAAAGTCTGGGGAACTTTTTCAGATTAAAAGATAGTAAAGATACATGGTGACTAAGTAGATGATAGCCTGGTTCTTGAAGTGTTAAGAAATACAATGTTAAAAGGCATATTACTAGGTAAATTAACAAAAATGAAATAAAACTAGTAGATTAGATAAAAGTTCTATATACATATTCACTTCAATGAAGATAGTAACAATACTGTGAGTATAAAAGGACATATCCCTTTTTAAGGAAAAATGAATTAATATAGGTATAAGGCCATGATACCTGTCTCAGATGTTCAGAGGAAAGTAATATGGTTATGTATAATGAAAACAAATAGAACAAAATGTTATAAATCGGTGTTATGGGTTGAATTTGTCTACCAAGAAGAGATGCATTGAAGTCCTAACGTTTAGGACCTCAGAATGTGACTTTATTTGGAAAAGGGGCCATTGCATATGTAATTATTAAGATGAGGCACACTGGAGTAGGATGGGCCTCTAATCTACTGAGTGGAGTACTTTTAAGAAGCAGGCCCTGTGAAGACAGAGACACCCCGTGAGAATGCCATGTAAACCCAGAGGCGGTATTTGGAATTATGCATCTGCAAACCAAAGAACTGCAAATCTTGCCCATGAACCACCAGAAACTAGAAAGAGAGCAGGAAGGATTCCACTACAGGTTTGAGAGAGAGAGAGAGAAAGAGAGAGAGAGAGAGAGAGTGCTGACACCTTGATTTCAGACTTCTATCTTCCCAAACTGTGAAACAATAAATATCTATTATTTTAAGCCACCCGGTTTGTGGTACTTTGTTACAGCAGCCCTCAGAAACTAATTTAGTAGGTGAATATAGGTAAAGCGTTTAGGGGTGTACTTTACTTTTCTTGCAACTTTCAGTATGGTTGAAATTACTGCAAGATAAAAAAGATTTTTGAGATAGAAATATACACATGCAACACTCAGAAATGAATACCATTTTTTACCACCTTCACTTTCATCTCCCTGGTCTGAGCTACCTTCATGTCTCTCCTAGACTACTATAAAATCTTTTAATAATTTCTTCTACTTTTATGCTTACCCGCTTCCCAATCACTGCTAGTTTCACCAAGTGTGATGTATTTAAATTATCTGTCAAATCCTGACATGTCTCTGCTTAAAGCCTTTCACTCTGAGTATAAGCTGAAGTCCTTAGAATGACCTAAAGATTTTTACATCATGTGACCATGTAATTTCTTCTTTTACTACTCCTTCAGTTGCTCTGGTCCAACCACAAGGACCTTGAACATGCCAGGCATGGACCTGTGTTTTAACTTTGTACTCTTTGAAGTCTCTGATGGACTTGCTCTTTTACCCCTTTAATTCCTTTAAGTATTTACTCAAATTATGTATCATTGAAATCACATGGACCCTCTTATTTAATAGCGATACCTCTCCTTCCCCCAAATTCCCTACAATAATTTTAGTCCTTGTTAGCATGTTATGTTACTTTCTGTGATACTATTTATATTGCTTATTTATCTTATGGATGGTCATGTCATTGCCCCCACTATAAACTCCTTAACAGCAAGGATCTTTTGTTGTTGATGTATTTTGCTGTATCTCATTTGCCTAGCACATATGGGTGCTTAGTAAATATCTGTTGAATGAATGGCATTTTAAATGCCTTGACTTAAGTCATACTACATACATTGATAAAAAAACTTTTAAAATAAATGTAAATTTAGTCATCTCTTCCTTCTCTAGTTATCTGTGAAATAATCTGTCATTTTGTTTAAAAAAATATATAGCTGGGGCGCCTGGGTGGCTTAGTCGGTTAAGCGTCCGACTTTCGCTTAGGTCATGATCTCGCGGTTCGTGGGTTCGAGCCCCGCGTCGGGCTCTGT